>NW_015506071.1:213288-237117 GCF_001515645.1 Sinocyclocheilus grahami
CCCATCCATTTTTCCTTCTATCCTGACAAGTGCTCCAGTCCCTGCTGCAGAGAAACACCCCATAACAGCACATTACCACCTCCATGCTTTACTGGAGGAATGCTGTTATTTGAATGGTGAGCTGTATTGGATTTCCGTCAGACATATCGTTTAGTGTTGAGGCCAAATAATTCAATTTTAGTCTCATCTGCCTCAGAATCTTCATGGTGTGTTTTGGCAAAGCTCAGTCGTGACTGCATGTGATCTTTCTTGAGGAGGAGTTTTTCTTGCAACTCTCCCATACAAGCCACATTTGTGGAGAATTTGTGATATTGTTGTCACATACACATGATGACCACTCTTTGTCATAAATTCCTGCGACTGCTTCAGATTTGCTGTAGCTCTTGGTCTTCTCTCTCACCAGTTTCCTCCTGAATCTTTCATCCAGTTTGGAGTGACGTCCTGATCCAGGGAGGGACTGTGTTGTACCAAATACCTTCCACTTCTTAATAATAGACTTCATTGTGCTTCTAGGCATTGATAAAGCCTTTGAAATTTTTGGTCTCCATCTCCTGACTTGTGCCTGTCCACAACTTTATCCCGGAGATCTCTTGACAGAGCCTTGCCACCCATAGTTGATTGTTTGCTTCAGTTGCACTACCAAGGCCTGAAATGCTCCAGAAAAGCTCTTTTCATGCTCAGCTGATCAAAATGAGCACAGCTGATCACAGTTGAAAGTCAAATCAAAAGTGCCATTGAGAAGGTGATTAGCTACACCTGATTGAGTTTACAAGTCATTTTTAGGAGGGGGTGATCCTTTTTCCAACTCAATTATTGTTTTTTTTTTTATTCAATTTTTTTCTGACATGTTGGTGTTATATCATTTACTTGGATGTTATAAGTTGCATTAAGTAAATCTATCTGTCTATCTATCTATCTATCTATCTATCTATCTATCTATCTATCTATCTATCTATCTATCTATCTATCTATCTATCTATCTATCCACTATCTATCTATCCAGTATATATAGTACTTACTAATATACTACTGGAATTCTAATCACACAGCCTTGTCAGTATATTACAGTTCTTTTGCAGTACATTCCTCAATGCAGTCGGCTCGACTGATCTTCTGTTCATTTCCCTGAGGCTGCAGCAGCCGCAGTTTACATCAAAGGGGGCAATAGAGAACTGGGCCAAACAAATGCACAAGTAGTAAAACTTAACAAGGTGTGAATGTCCTCATGTTGCCCTGACCCAAGTGATGCGTAACACCGGCCTGTTTGCTGTTTTTGGAATGTGTGCATTTTCTGACTAACTTGGTGTTTTGGGGTTACGTGAGCGACGGCGAATTTGTGTGCCAGCTCTGGTGGGGGGCAGCAGGCTGATCTGTTTGTTAAGGAAACATCAGGTGTTTGAAGCAACTCTGTCTGTGCTTGCACACGCTGATTTATCTGTGCATTTCAGAATTATGTTCCCGACCTCTTCACCTCGGTGCCATTTGTGTTCTTCCCCCCACTCTGTTCAGGCAATAAAACAAGTGTGTATCTGCACCCCCCTGCCCACCTCCAGAGAGTTTCTCCTGCTCCAGTGTCACCCACAGTTCAACGTCCGTGGACAGACTGCCAGCCTGCAACCCGATGGGGACTGGGGCGTTGGGGGGGAGCAGCTCTGCCGAACAGTGCATTCCAGGACAGAGAAAACACCTCTCTCGCATCCCCAACACACGCTTTGTAACTGGAAGCCACAACACAGACATGAGACTGGTGAGCCGCATGGCTTGATGTGGCAAGATTGATAAGCTGTGAAAGCATGAATCAATGGTGAGAAATGTTAATGGGGTTATTACGCCATTACGCTGATCAATGAGCATTTTAAGAACTTTTCATGACTGATGACGCCATCACTTATCACAGGAGAAATACGTCATTAATGTCACAGGACATTTGATGTTTGGACCCATTGAAGTCTCAGTTGGCTAACGAGAGAGCCAAGGATGGGGCCGGTGTCCTAGGGGCCTTTGCCAGGGGTCTCTGAAACTAGGGGTCTAAGAAAATTTAGCTTTGCCATCAAAGGAATAAATTACATTTAAAAATGTATTACAGTAGAAAACACATTTTTAACAATATTTTTGATGAAATAAGCAGCCTAGGTCATGCAGTATGAATGTAATCTGGAACATACTACACCCATCATGTTGTAATTGCCATGTGACCTACCATCATCAGTTGTGTCGCTTCACTGCCATTCACAAATCCTCTCCAGTGGCCTTATGGGATAGTGAAGCGTCTATCGATTGCCCACTTTACAATCACAAAGTAGTAGGTCACCCAGGTAGCTTTGGTCTACTGTTTTATGAGTGACTAATATGAATTCTGACATGCTACTTTTCTTGCACAGTTTTTGCCTACTATATAGGAAGTATGCGATTTTGGATGCAGCCGTTGAGTGAGTTTGAAGCAGGGTTTTCTGTCTCGACAAACAATGGGATACATGGCTGTGTTTGAAAATGTGTTTAAAAGCAGTCATTTCATTTGCAATTCCACTAAATGACACCAATCATCTTTAAATTCTGAATTTGGCCAATTCTGAACAAATTTGTCAAATTAATCAGCCCTTTTTTAAACATACTTTTTGGTTCTTGTTTTGATTCCTGATTCTTTGTCATAACAATATTAACTCCAGAGGATAAAGTAAATTAATGCTTGTTGTCACACTTGAATTTAGGGACAAAATGATGACTGAGTGCAGGGAGGACTCTGTTGAGGACCTGATGTCAGTTGTGGCTTGCATGGATTGCTTCACTTTTTAGTTTAGGAAATTCTTTACTTCTACCTGTACACGAAAAGGCTTTCCTAAATTGCATGAAGGAATGCAGTCAAGTGATTAAAGGAGCAGAGAGCAGGTGATATTTCAGTGTAAGGGGTACTTAGTATGTGAAGCCTGACTGGAGGAAAAAAAAAAGATGAAAGGAGAGAAGTGGAGAGAGAGAATTTGCTGCTATCTATCTATCTATCTATCTATCTATCTATCTATCTATCTATCTATCTATCTATACATAATACAAGACACGTGTGAGTTTCATGATACACACAACCAAGGCCTACAACACCACTGTACTGCTGCCTTGCAACTATTACTATTTCCTTCAACAAATGCAAATACTTTTGCAAACAATATTTCTGTCTTGTGAGATGGGAGTTTAGATGCAGAGTGAGAATGGGGGAGAGGACATACCTGAAACACAAACGCACCACCTTCCTGTGTGAAAGACCTCTCTTGTCCTTTCAGGGGTCTGAATGTGGGATTAAGTCTTTTAGCATACCTGCTTTATCGCACCTGAATGTGAAAGAAAGGCAGCCATTGTGAAGCCCTGACTCCATCACTTAACTCTCGGCCGTGCCTGGGCCTCTCGGCCCACCTCTGACTGAGCCTCCACCTCCCACCCACAATTAGCCACCTAAATCAAACCTCCGCCTGGGGAACTAATTGTTTCTAACCGTGCTTTTGTACAAAAAACATGCTGTTTCCCTGTTGCCCATTCAGAGTGGATTCTTTGGCTCAGCGTGGGTCAGATTGGGAAAGCATACCTCGTTCTGCTTGGTTAAGATGGAGATAAACCAAACCCTTGTAATGATGCCCCTCACCCCAGACCTAATTTCTGCCCTGCTTCCAAAGGCTAGCTGCATTTGAGTATTGAAACACGGTCAAGGGATAGAAGGGTGTACAAAAACAGAAAGACAAAAAGCAAGGTGCCACACAAGATGATAGTGGCATTTGACCCGTCTTTAATTATGATTTGAATACCTCTGCATTTGTATAGCTGCACGAAAATATTTCTTTGTACTGATAGTCTTATAAAACATTTATTTTATCTTAAAAAAAAAACTTTGTAAGAAAAACTATTTTCTAAACTATAATGTGAATAATGTGCATCAAAATAAGAAAATCAGAAAATCATGATTTAAGATAAGAGTGATTAAAAAAAAAATTATTATACAGCATTTTTCCCCCTTTACTTTTGGCCCTGTGAACTTTTAGAAAATAAAGTCTATTAAAACGCACTCTAACTAGTTTATTTAATTTGTCAACTAAAATTATCTAATTGTATATACAGTACATGACAGAATCTTTTATGCCTTTTTCCCCCCTTCCCTGAATCTTGGGAATGTTTTAACACAGTGTCATTCATTTCCAGCATCTCAAATGTTGCATTTTGTTTATTAATAACATTCTGTGGTAGAAACAACAAATTACCTTGTAATTTCTAGGATCTTATTTAATCAACTTCATAAAACGTATATACATAATAACAATAATAATAATAATAATACAACTTATTAGGGCCTAAATTGCTTGTTATGGTGGAAATTTATGTTTGAAAGGGTAAAACAACAAATAAATTTAATCATTTATGCATAAAATTAACATGAAAAGATGATGGCATGATAAAATATTTCCAATGCAATTTTCATGTGGAATTCACATAACAAAAAGCCAACAAGAAGTTGAAATCTGTTAGTTTTAATAACATAAAAGTACCAGAAGATGAAGGAACACTTACCATTATAGGCACAATATTCAAACAATATACTGTATGTTATACAGCAGCAGATGGTGCAAAGTATTGGGCATTGCAAAGCAGTGAGTAAAGCTTTTACTGTGTGCTTTATATTACACAAAATAGCACATGAAACAAGACATCTGCCAATTTAACAGGAAAGTTCAAGCAGAATCTCTTGGGTTAGTGTAAGCTTAGAAAATAGCAATCATTCAGTCAGACTTTATGGATGACTTCTTTAAAAAAAACAAAAAAAACAATGCCAGTTGAACAGAAAACAACACTGTAAGAAGTTTATTTAATACCTAGTGATATTAGCATGCAGGAGTATCAGAGATATGCAACTGGAATGAACAGTATGATGAGAGGCCGCGGTCTGACAGAGTCTGTCTCTGTGTATTTGAAACAGAGTGTGACAGAAGCACTATACACATGACTGTATGATGGACAGCTAGGCTTTTCTCCGTATCTCACTGCTCCCCCCCCACACACACAGTGTGAGACATGGAGACAAAAACACTGTGAGAGGCCGATATTTTTCTGGAATGTTCTTGTCACAGAGGACTGACACGTAACCATTGACCATTCAGAGATGGCTGGAATGAACAGTATGATGAGAGGCCGCGGTCTGACAGAGTCTGTCTCTGTGTATTTGAAACAGAGTGTGACAGAAGCACTATACACATGACTATGATGGACAGCTAGGCTTTTCTCCGTATCTCACTGCTCCCCCCACACACACACAGTGTGAGACATGGAGACAAAAACACTGTGAGAGGCCGATATTTTTCTGGAATGTTCTTGTCACAGAGGACTGACACGTAACCATTGACCATTCAGAGATGTGTGTGTGTACATGCATGTTCATGCTTTCTAGCTCTCCACCTGTGTTTATGTTATCCGGCCAACCACGTCACACACTCTGGCAGCTGTACAGCTTGTATTGATGCAAAAAAGTTTTAGATCATCTTTTACAGCTGCATGTACACAAAGTTAGAAACCATGAGAGATTGTGCACTACAGTGATTGTACCACAATTAAGGGGTGTTGTTAAATTTTTTCATTTTATAAACTATTATGCTGCCACATAATAGAGTTTATTAGCCTAAATAGTTTGTTTATGGTTGGCATGCAATGTAACAATGAAAAATTATGTTATGCACATTCAAGAAAAAGTGCCATCAAATATGATAATTCTGTCATCATGTTTTAATTTAAAAAAATTTAAAAATGTGTGTGCTTAATTGTATTGAATGTACATTTGCAATGTCCTTTAAATCCTGAAAGTATATTTTCAAAAAAACTGTACTTGCAGATATTATAATATTACTGAAATAAAAGTTTATTTTAAAAATGGACTTTGCAATAATGTCAGATTAAAAGTTTGCACTTTAAAGTTTAAGTTTTAATTAAAAATGTTTAATCATTATGTTTTAATAATCTCATTTTGTTGTGCTTTAAATAACTTATTTTGATATGGTCAACATACTAAAGCACATGCAAAGTACTTTATTATAATTTTAACTGTAGAGTTATATTTGATATTACATTTAAAGTAAATATATTTTAAATGTACTAAATTGCAATTCATAATTCCAAATGTGTAATTATACATATATTTAAATACATGACATGACATGTTTCAATAGAAATGACATTATAGTATATTGTACCATAAATGCATTATATTACCCCTTTTCCTGTGTAAAAGTGGTAATATAATATGCACATAACAAATACAGACTTCAGTTGGAAATTCACCATAAATTTCTCTCTCTCTCTCTCTCTCTCTCTCTCTCTCTCTATATATATATATATATATATATATATCTTTTTTTTTTAGATAATCAGCGGTGAGTGTTAACCACCGTCTCTCTCTCGTTCACTTTTCTCTCAGTCTCTCTCATTACTCTATTGTTGGGATGAGTGTGGCCCCTGTGCCGTCACTGTTGGGGGTCCTGTAGTAACTTGCAGAGCTCTCCTCAGTGCACACATACGCACAGGGGACTGGAAACAGGAGCTGAGAGAGTGTCTCTCACTGAGAGTTTAAGTGCTGTCTGCACCGGTGTTCTGTTACCCTGCTCTCTGCCCGACCTCAAACACACACACACACACACACACGCACACACACAGCATCAAAGCCACTCTCCATCACTCGCTGTGTGCTGATGTCAGAGCTGGAGAGTGCATTTGATTTGGTGTGTTTAAAGAGACGAGTCTGAAGCAACCGAATGTGTTTCCAAGAAGCCAAATGCTAAGGTTTCTAGTGATCTCACATTTCAAATAGAAAGTTTAAAGTCAACATGAAAAATTCACCCAATTTACTTTCCTAATGCACATTTCCAGTCGATTCCTTGAACGATTCAGCGGTGCATGTTATTTCAAATGAAAAATGCATTTGTAATCTTCAAACATACCCTGATGTTACTTAAGAAGCTTCTGAATCACCAATAGCCAAATAGCTACTACCAAACATGCATTCAGTTGATGGTAGCCATTGACTTCTGTATTATGTGAAAAAAATACTACGGAAGTCAATGGCTACCGCCAACTGTTTGGTTACCAACATTCTTCAAAATACCTTTTTTTGTATTCAACAGAAGAAAGAAACTCATACATGTTTGGAACAACTTGTGGATGAGTAAAACATGACAGAATTATAATTTTTGGGTTAACTATGCCTTTTAATTGGCCTTTTATGTAATATTTTAAAATATACTTTTAATGTCTGCAAGTGCAGTACAATTAAGCACACAGGACTGTACATCCCTGCTCAGTATTCAGCAGCTTCAGTTTTCCCGCCTCACCAGCACATCCCCAGCGTCAGGTTTACCTTTGTCTTCAGCTCTGTATACTAACAATGTGGTTTACGCTAATGCTAAGCTCAGATTTAAACTCTGAGAAAGTCTCTCCTTTCTTGTTTGCTGGAACGAAGAGTGCCTGAGGCAAAGATATCATTTACTTTGCCTAATGTTTACCATGGTAATTCAACAGAACAGTTGGAAAAAAATCGCAATGTCAGCTAGATGCAATGTCAGCTAGATTCACTGACAGTTTTAAAGGGGTTATATGATGCTGCTAAAAATAACATTATTTTGTGTATTTGGTGTAAGGAAATGTGTTAAAGTGAGGAATAGCCGGAGGGCTAGAGTGAGCAGAGGCGGCGGCCTTGAGAATGGTGCGGCCGGCGGATTTGACGAAGGAGGCTTGCGGCAACCACACGTGACGACCCCGGGCTGGACTCCACTTCGTCCACGGCGAAAGACGATCTGGTGATCCACCGCACAAAGTTGTTGTATTTCCTCAGCGACCAGCACAGATCAGATCCAGGCATGACGAAGCAGATATCGTCCTCTTTTGGAAGACCAAACAAAGTAGTTTCGCTTTCACAACGAAACACACAGTGCCTTCACGACATGGTGGCGGCAACAACAATACTACAGCGAGAATAAAAGTTACACCTTCTTTCTTTGCGTGAACATTTGGGTGCCGTTATACAAATCTTCCCACATAGTGAGGTAGACATGTGGGGGCGTGTTAGGTAGGCGTGGCTGACTCTTAACTTTTATAAAGAATATCTCTTTGGATTTGAGACTTTAGTCTTTGCAACTTTACAGATCTTCTTTATGCACCAAGAGCTTGTAACATTTCAAAGAGAAAGGAAAAATTTAAATCGCATCATATGACTCCTTTAAGTAAAATCATAACATTTAATAGCCAATTAAAAAGTGTTTTACAAAGGCATCTGCTGAGTTCAGGTGCCTACTAAAATTAATTAAATAGTAAGAATAGTATGGTAGTGCGCTATTACAAATTCAGCCACATGTGTGCAATACTGTATCCCACAATGCAGTGCACTTGAGTTGAGTAGGGAAACCTGATTTCAAACATGACTAACACACACACACACACACAAAACAGTCAAACATTTGAAAGGTCTTTTTGCATTTTACTTTGGAGCAGGTGTGATTGAGAGGCCATCGCAGTGAGAGATGCGGCTTTAGATTGTGGAGGTGAGGAGACCATTGAAGAGGAAGGAATGAGAGAAAAGGAAGGTGAAGAGAGATTGACGGGAAGTTCAAGGGTCAGGGACAGGTAAGAGGGCATGACAGCTGACCCGAATAAAACCACACAATTCCCACGCTAAATGACTGCCTACAGACAAGATACTTCACTGTCAAAAATGAATGGAATAATCAACATAAAAAATAAATAAATAAATAATAATAATAAAATGTAATATAAATTATAATACTATATAAAATAAAAAAATATATAATATAATATAGTTATAATTATCATATTATAAAAATAATAAATAAAATATATCAAACATTTTCTTAAAATTTCCCCTCATCAACATTCTGATATCTTACAGTGAAGCATGTGGACACATAATTCATTATTAGTAGTATTTTGATCATTTGAGAATAATAGTAAAATCCCCAAAACTTTGAAACAACAGAAAGTAAAGGAATTATGTATTGACCAAAGCATATTAAACCAAATGCATCTCTGATACACTCAGTTCTTGACTTTATGAGGTGCATCCCTATATTCCTCTGGTTATCATAAGTTTCAGTTGATTAATTCATGCACAATATTGTTTTTATAGATGTAAATATATATTCATATATTTGTAAGAAATTCCTATAACCATAATTTATATTAGTCTCTAAACTAATTCTAAGTGTAAGACATTTTCTTCCTGTACAGTTTATCAAATATGAGCACATCTGAACAAAACAAGTCAAAAACCAATAGCATCTAATATGAAGAACAAATAATTATGAATGAACTCTCTTATTTCATTCTCTTTATGTGGAAGTTTAGTGTAGCACTGAATGAGTTTTTTCTTTAAATGCATCCAGAAGAGGTGAGAGAAATGTGTTTGTAGCAATTGTTGATTTCTCTAGCTGCAGAAGTGAAAATGACATTTAGAATCCACATCTTCTAAAACCAGATTATCATCAGCCTCCTAATACCTGAAAGAACCTCCCAAATTTAAGGAGACAACATGGAGCGCAAAACTCTCAACATTTAAAAATGATTTACAAAGTATAAATGCTTGGTGCTCTTTCAGATGAAGGTGTGAGTATTCAGTGGTGTGTTGTGGTGATCTAGTGTGCACACTGGTGCACAGACTGTGACTGGCATATATGTTGTGTGTGAGTGTGGCAGTTGTAGGAGCCGCTGGGGGTGGAAGGAGGGGCCGGACTAGCTGCTAGAGAAAATAGAAAATGGAAAATTCCTGTGTGAAGTGCAGTGGTTTGGGATCAGGTGTGAACTACAGAGAGATCAGACACACAGGCTGGGAGAGAGGGGACGGGGAGGGGGTGGAGTCAAAGGCTAGACAGCTGCCCCCCATACACACACACACACACACACACACACAGGTTTGTTTTTGTGAAAAGTGGGGACATCCCATAGGCGTAATGGTTTTTATACTGTACAGACAGTATATTCTATTGCCCTACACCAACCCTACCCCTAAACCTACCCCTCACAGGAAACTTTGTGCTATTTCAGATTTTCAATACACTCCATTCTGTGTGATTTATAAGCGTTTTGAAAAGTGGGGACATGGGGTAATGTACTGAAAAGTCACCTTCTCCTTGTAATACCTATGTCATACCCTTGTCATTATACAAATGTATGTCCTCATTTGTCACAAAAACGCGCACACACACACACACACACACATGCGCCTTAGAGTCATACTTCACAAAGTCAACCATTCTGATACTCCTGCAGTCTCTAGTAGGGGTCTGCTGCCTGGATAAGATTCTAGAGTGTTGTGGGTGGTTGCCGAGGTGTTGCTATGCAGTTGCTAAGGTTTTGTGTGTGTGTTTTTTAATGTGTAGCTAATAGTATGTTCAGGATAGTTACTAGGGCATTTCAATGTGGCTGCTAAGTGATTTTAGTGTGTTGCTATGTGGTTGCTAAGGTGTTGTGGGTGGTTGCTAAGGCATTGCTATGCAGTTGCTAAGGTTTTCTGGGTGTTTTTTTTATTGTGTAGCTATCAGTATGTTCAGGATGGTTACTAGGGAATTTCAATGTGGTTGCTAAGGTGTTTTGGTGTAATGCTATGTGGTTGCGGTTGCCAAGGCATTGCTATGCAGTTGCTACGGTTTTCTGTGTTTTTTATGTGTAGCTATCAGTATGTTCAGGATGGTTACTAGGGCATTTCAATGTGGTTGCTAAGTGATTTTAGTGTGCTGCTATGTGATTGCCAAGGCGTTGCTATGCAGTTGCTAAGGTTTTCTGCGTTTTTTATGTGTAGCTATTAGTGTGTTCAGGAAAGTTAATAGGGCAGTGTGGTTGCCAAGTGATTTTAGTGTGTTGTTATGGGTTGCTAGGGTGTTGTGTCCAAAGTGTTCAGAATGGTTAACAGGGTGTTTCATTGTGGTTGCTAAGGTGTTTTAAGCAATTTTATGTGTGTTGCTGTGTGGTTGATAGGGGGTTGTGGTTGGTTGCAAAGGTGTTGCAATGCTTTTTTTTTACTTGTAGCTATCACTATCTACAATGTTTAGGATGGTAACTGTGTTGTTTCAATGTGGTTTTTAAAATGTTTTAAGTAATTTTAGTGTGTTGCTCTGTGGTTGCTAGGGAGTTGTGGGTGGTTGCCAATGTTTTTCTAAGCAGTCACTAAGGTGTTCTGACTGTTTTTTTTATGTGTGGCCTTCAATATCTTAGGTGTTAAGGATGGCTACTAGGGCATTTCAATGTGGTTACTTAGGTGTTCTAAGTAATTTTTAGTGTGTTGCTATGTGTTTATTAGGGTGTTGTGGGTAGTTGCCCACTACCCACAACAAGGCGTTTCTAAGCAGTCGTGGTGTTCTATGGTGTTTTTAATGACTTCAATATTTTTAATGGCTATTAGAATCAAGAGTGTTCAGGATGGTTACTAGGGTAATTCAGTGTTGTTACTATGGTGTTTATAACAATTTTAAGTGTGTTGTTATGTGGTTGCAGAGGCATTGCTTTGCAGTTGCTAGGCCATTCAGAGTATGTTTTTTTGTTTTTTACATGTGGCCATCAGTTTTTTAAGGTGTTCAAGATGGTTACTAGGACATTTCAATGTGGTTGCTAGAGTGTTTTAAAGGGGTCATATGATGCGATTTCAATTTTTCCTTTCTCTTTGGAGTGTTACAAGCTCTTGGTGCATAAAGAAGATCTGTAAAGTTGCAAAGACTAAAGTCTCAAATCCAAAGAGATATTCTTTATAAAAGTTAAGAGTCAACCACGCCTACCTAAAACGGCTCGTTCTAACACGCCCCCACATATCTACATCACTATGTGGGAATATTTGCATAACGCCGCCCAAATGTTCACGCAAAGAAAGAAGGCGTAACTTTTATTCTCGCTGTAGTTTTGTTGCTGCCGCCGCTGCCATGTCATGAAGGCGCTGTGAAAGCGAAACTACTTTGTTTGGTCTTCCAAAAGTAATTTTTACTGTGTTGCTGTGCGGTTGCTAGGGTATAGCGGGTGGTTGTCAAACTGTTTCTAAGTGTTCGCTAAGGTGTTCTAAGGTTTTTAGTTTAATGTGTGGCTATCAGGATGGTTACCAGGGTGTTTTAGTGTAGTTGCTAAGGTGTTTTAAGAACTTGTAAGCTTGTTCTTATGCAGTTGCTAGGGTGTTGTGGGTGATTGCAATGTGTTGCTATGCAGTTGTTAATATGTTCTGAGTGTTTTAACATGTGGATATCAGTTGTCAGGGATTTCAAGGCTGTTACAATATGGTTGCTAAGATGTGTTTGTTGTAAGTGTGTTGCTGGGATATTCTGGGTGGTTGCACCATCGTTGCTAGGTAGTTTCCAAGTTGTTGCTTACTGGCCCACTTTAAAGGAGCCCACATTCACTGTCTGTACTATTTTGGTCTCTGGAGTTGGTTTGGCTCTTCCCTCAGTCACAATCATTTTTTCGTTCTTTTTTTTATCATTCACCAGGTGAAAAACGGTATGTTTATGCTTTACGTCTGCTTAAAATGCTGCATGATTTAAGGAAGTATATTAAACATAAAGCCTGCAGAAAATCCTTACAAATCATTACTGACTGTCAACCATGATGTCAATGTAAGTCTCATGTCATTCTGGTTTTAAATCGCTGCTTGTGTTCTGTATAAATTTTGGGCTTTATATGGGGTATGTTCTCCTGCTGAGGTGAGTCAAAGTGTTTTCTGAGTTGCTAATGTGTTAATGTGTGAGCAATACGATGAGATGTTTCACAGGCTAATTTTACCAGATGAAAGGCACAGCTATTGGTCCACTTGCTGCTTGATGAAGAAAGAGATTAACTCCCTTGCAGTAAATATACCAGCACTTTTCAAAAGTACACAATAAGGAACTTTAAGTGGCTCTGTAGAACTCCATAGAACTGTTAATGGAGAGGAGTGTGGAGCCTGCTGTGTGTTTGTGAGTGTCTGTGTATGTGTGATATGAATGTGCTGAAGTGTTCGTGTTTGATGATGATGACAACATGAGCCCTCAATATGACCGCTGACGAGACCCTGCAGTTGCAGACTAGACTGGTGATAAAATGGACACATGTCTCCACTGGGACATGGAGGTCACATCAGTCTGTATACAGAACCAAGCATAAATAATCAAAAGCATGCTGAAAGGAAACAAATTATGAATCAGGTCTAATAATCTTTTATTATTGTTTTTAAAGATGTGAAACAGCTTTGTTTTAAAATTGTATTAATATTTGTCAGTATGGTATAACCAACATGCATTTTGTAACAATGTCAGTGGATTTTTTTCCTTTTATTTTGTTTTACAAAGTTTGGTTACACTTTATTTTAAGGTGTCCGTGTTACAATGTAATTATACATATAAGTACTGAGTAATATTAATTAACTACATGCACTTACTATATGGATAGGGTTAGGATTTGTGTTTGGCTGAGGTGTTTTGTACAGAATGTGAGGTTTCTTGGAATTTTGTATTAAATAAAGATGTTATAAATGTCAAAATCTCTCTCTCTATTTGGTAAGATTTTTTATGTTTTTGAAGGAAGTCTCTTCTGATCACTAAGGCTGCATTTATTTGATCACAAATACAGTAAAAACAGTAATATTTGGAAAAATTATTACAGTTTAAAATACTGTTTTCTATTTTAATATATTTTAAAATGGTCCTAAAAACTCTGGACATTTATCCTTATTATCTATGCTGAAAACATTTTTTTGCTTAATATTTTTTTTGGAAACGGTGATGCTTTGTTTGGTATACTTTGTTATATATGTATATATTGCAACAAAATATAGTCTTTACTGTCACTTTTGATTAATTTTACTGCATGCCCTTATTGAATAAATGTATACATTTTTAATTAATTTTTTTTATTTTTAGTTATATATTTTATTTATTTAGAAAACCACAAATAAACCAAAGTACACAAAAAACGAATTCTCTTCCCATAATCTTGGACATCTTTATTTGTAATTGACTTTGGTTTGAAAGTCAAAAAAATTTAAATTGTTTTTTAAATTGACCATTCAATATATGGCAGCAATAAGCAAGAACACACACCATCACAGCTATGGCTCTCTGCCATATTAAGCTCCCCAGTGTTGGTCACTCCAGTCCGGTGAAATGGCTCTGACCGGAGCCCCGGATTCTGCCACACATGGTCCTTCTTTCCGCATGTTCATTGCATGCTGACATTTTGCCTCTAAAAAATAACACAGATGTTTGAGAGCTCTTGGACAAAGTAGGCCAGGCAGTGCTTGTCAAGCCCCTCCTCACTGTCCAGCAGGCGGCTATTTTAACTGCCCGTGCGAGAATGACTGGAGACTGAGTAACATGACTGGATTTGGGCTCTGATATGTCGGTGGGACGGGTGGCAAATGAAGCATTCAGCGGCTGTCTGCAGCTATTGGGTGTTAATTGAGGAACACGAACGGAACTTCAAACATTTGAGTGGATATTCAGAGCAGGTCCCTAATGGATTTGCATATTTCGCTCTTACAGAGAATCCCAGAGATTCATACCTAGCATAATTCACTGAAGTACTAAGGTTGACGAATTAAAATTTATCTGAGGATTTATCTTGCTTTGAATCTGGCATGTAAAATTATAACTCATGCATGCTGATGTGTACTGGTGTTACGGAGTAATCATAACATGAGAAGTGCGGATCCATGTGCAAGGCTTTATTACAAAGACGTGTTCAAAAAATGGGCAAGGGCCAAACAACAACACAGATACATCACAGGCAAGGCAAAGAGTATTCCTAGGGCAAGCGAGGGTCTTCGATCGGCGAACGTAATCCAGAGGGCAAGGCAAACGGGTAATCCACAAACAGGCGATAGTCCAGTAAAGGGGCAAACAGAGTCCAAACGATAAAGCGAGAGAAATCCAAGGCATGCAGAGAATCAGGCAGCCAGGCAATCAGATAACACAACGAGGTAAGACTAGACTAGAACTAGGAACAAATACAAGACTAAAGGACTCCGTAACATTGCTACCACTAACCTAGCGATATGCACAAACAGTACTCAGCAGTGAGAAAGAGGAAGTCCATGGCTTATGTAGGGTGTTTGATTGGTTGCAGCTGTGTGTGTAATCAGTGCATGGGATGATGGGAAATGTAGTCCGGTGTGAAGTGCAGTAGTAGTGTGGTGCAAGAGTTCATCATAATGAGCGGGTGATCTCTCATTAGTGAACGGAAGGGCAGGCACAGGATTTGTGACAACTGGAGTATATTTATACATACATACATGCACACATCACTCTGTCATCACAGTGTCTGATCAGTCTAAAAGAGAAAACACCTCACTCAATAGATCAAGTGAAGTTTTCTTGACGTTTGATCCCTTTCTTTTCTTGTTTTTCAAATATATATATATATATATATATATATATATATATACATACATACATAACCATTTCTTATTAATTTCTTCTGTGAAACCAAAAGGAGATATTAGGCAGAATGTCCAAGCTTCTCCTTTTCATGAAGGAAATGTTGGGTTAATATTGCCAAATGCCAAAAATAAAATAAAAAGTAATCCGTATAAGAGCAATATTTATTTAGAATCTAAACAATACAATACAAGTTTGGTATGACATGAGAGTGGAAAAATTATTCACTTTTCAAACCATTCCCAAGCAATATTTGTGTGTCTATTTAAGAACATATAATGGTTTTACTATAATTTTATTATTGTTTTTTAATATTATTTATTATCCAAAATATATAATTAATATAATATAATGTCATTTTATGCTGACCACTCCTGTCATTAAAAATTGCTTTATATAACATGTCCTAATAACTATGATAACATTCAGGATCTAAAGAATGTATTACTATAACTGTAATATTTTAATGAAATCTTTGATTAATTACATATTTATGCTATATTTTAGTGCAATCGGTTATTTGATGATCAAATATTTTAAAAATAATTACCCCCATTTAGAAGGCCTAAAGGTCATGTGACCCTCTGACAGCCATCTAAAGCGCTCTTCATGTCACATGACCATCATCCTGGGAAAATCTGACTGCTGCTTGATTCCATGTCACCTGTTTTCTAATTTACCATTAATTCCAACAGTCAGAAACTGATGAGGTTTTAAATATCTAGGGACTCCGAGTACATCTTAACCTGTGAATTTGTGACTAATTTTAAGTAGTGTGTTTGTTGTGAGGGTGAGGGGATATAGACCTCATTACAGATCAAGAGGGAGGTGGAACTAGTTCAAATTTATTGCCTGTGTCAGCTGTGTCAAATTTGGCAAGCTCAAATGGTCAGCTTGCAAATGGCTGGGGTAAAACGAAGGGTCAGCAGACAGTGTAATAATTAGCCATTAATCCACCCTAAACACTTAATTAGGAGGGAAATATAGGTTTTTGACTTGTCTAAGGTATTTGTTCAGCAGTGTGTTACAGATTCTTCTTGTTTGGTTTCATGGTTGTGTGTCTCAGACATCTCAGTTGAGGAGTTTTCTGATCCCATGCTAATGTTCTAATCAAATCACATTAGAGTTGTTACAGAGACAAGAACTCTACCTCACCCTCGCACAACAGTAATTTTTTTTTTCATAGAGAGACCACCCACTTTTTTGAAGCTTTGTCTGTTTTTGTGGGGTCAGAAATGAGTGGCCAGTTGTTCTTTATGGTCCAGTTTTTTTTACGATGTGGTTTAAGCTGTTAGGGAGACCACCAATCGACCTTTCACTTGCAGCTTGCAGTACACTAACACACAGCTAAAGGCTAATGTTGATGAAAAACAAAACTGAGTGCAAGTGACATAAAGAGTCTCCCAGGTAGAAAAAAATGAACAATACTCCTTTACTGCTTATTCATATTAAAATAATAATAATAATAATAATAAAAGGCCAAATCAAAGTCATGTGGTGCAACCAACAAAGTCATATGGTGCAACCGACATGCAAAAAAAAGAAGGAAATTATACCATAGAGACTCTGCAGACCCTCATGACTGTGTCAAGGTCAAAAAGTCCATAGATATGTATACACAGATGCCTCATTAGCAGCTGTTTCTATGGGCCGCTATACATAAGCTGTCCGCCATATTGAATGGTCAAAGCACTGAGCACAAAGCCGTGAACACTCGAGAGCAAGTGGACTGAGCATCTGCAACCGTAGATATACGCATGCATGAATGTCTATATCTGCAATAGACGTCAGCAGATGATTTTGCTAAACAAACACAAGACAAGATGACCGAAGGCATTAGCTAACATGATAATACCATAGTTACCATAGTTTAAAAATCTGTAATATTGAGTTAGTAAATATAAAAACACAAACCAACACATTCTCACATGTAACAGGTTATTCAATTTCTTCACGCATTTAAATCTTGGCAGTTTTTACAACAAGAGGCTGCGCAATGTTGTGACATCTTGGAAAAATCATTTTTACTGAGTGACGACACATTGACGGTTCCAAGATGACGGATACATGTCATACAATGTCTGAAGTTGTCGAATGTGGCATCTATGTATAGATATCTATGAATAAGGAAAATATTAGATAATTTGACCATTTTATGACAAGGCAAGGTTAGTTCATGTCATGTGGTGTAACTCCCAAAATCTCAATGATATTTATGAATTAATTATTCATGATCATTTAAAAACACATTTTAAAAATACATTTTAAAAATTGGAAAGTATTGATTAAAATGTATATAATCAAAAGTATTAAAAGTCTCAAAGACGGTTACACCAAATAACATCACGCTTTTTGAAAGTGGTATAATTGTTTTTGAAACATGAATTCATTCATGAAGACATTTCTAAGTACTTGGCACGTGTGCTTTTATGTTATTTTAAAAAAAACATTTTCTTTGTAAACACCATTGTGAGAACCAATGGCATTTGATGTTTTTGAATGGAGAATATATTCGTGAAGAATCTTCTGGAAACATCTAGCAGAACACGGCTCAGGGTTTTTTTTTAAGTGCTGGAGTCTCTGAAGAGGGAAGAAGGTGCAACACTCATGGGAGGGATCTTGACGTCTATCACATCAGCACAGTGAGGGATCCAGACGCGCAGAGCGCGCTGCGCCTCTCCACAAGTGAGAGTGCCAACACAACAATACACAGGACCCACCGCGCCATTATCATCAAAACTATGATTTAGAGACCGACCTGCGTTGTACAAACACATATGATGGAACTCCATAATCTTTTGCACTACATGTGTGTCGTTTTTTTCCTAATCGGATTTATCCGCGTGTTTGTTTGCGGAGACGCGCACCTGAGGGACTTTTAAAGATCTAGCAGAGATCTCTGCACTCATGCAGTTCATTTGAATATTGTAGAAGTTGGAAACATCTAGCAGAACACGGCTCAGGGTTTTTTTTTTTAAGTGCTGGAGTCTCTGAAGAGGGAAGAAGGTGCAACACTCATGGGAGGGATCTTGACGTCTATCACATTAGCACAGTGAGGGATCCAGACGCGCAGAGCGCGCTGCGCCTCTCCACAAGTGAGAGTGCCAACACAACATCAAGAATACACAGGACCCACCGCACCATTATCATCAAAACTATGATTTAGAGACCGACCTGCGTTGTACAAACACATATGATGGAACTCCATAATCTTTTGCACTACATGTGTGTCGTTTTTTTCCTAATCGGATTTATCCGCGTGTGTGTTTGCGGAGACGCGCACCTGAGGGACTTTTAAAGATCTAGCAGAGATCTCTGCACTCTTCACTGGTGTATGGATTTGACTCGGCTCATTTAATCGAGAGATCACAGAGCTGGATTATCATTCAGGAGAACCCTGGATACGACATTATACTTCGCGTTGCCACAATGTATGGAATAAATCAGCGCTGCTTGTACATGTGAGTATATATGGTAGCTATATATAGCCAATAGGTTTTTAATCATAAAAATTAAGGTTGCAGATAGAAATGTTAAAGTCTGATGCTATAACAAGAACATTTGGGTTCCGCAATAAGCGTATTACTTTATTTTCCATACTTTATTATTATTATTATTATTATTATTTTTCAAAAAAACTTGATAAAAGCGTTTTTAATCTTAAAAGAACCATACAACCGACTTAAGAATTATATATAGTGAAAATTTTCCTTTTTTTCTTTTTAGTTTAATTCTATTCTTTGCATTTGTGATAATAAATTCTTTGCTGAACTGAAGGTAACATAATGTGCTATGATCTAATTTGCATAATATTTAATATATGTATTTTTTTTATATTTAGCATATTGACTAACTTTTCTTAATTGTGTTCTACTTTGTAGCTCTTTTCACTTCTTCGTGGTGTGGTGTCATGCACAGGTAAATATTTATTAAAATCTATTTTGTTCGTTTTTTTTTTTAAGTGTGTGTTACAATATGTAATAAATGTTGTAGTGGTTCTCAACCTTTTTGACTCCATTATACTTCCTTTATTACTTTTACAGTAGGTTATATATCCAAAGCTTTAACATCGATTAATATTCATAAAAGTTTCAAAAACTGCATGTTCTTCATTAAAACAACATTTGTTGATGGCATACGAGATTAGCTCACCTGTCGAGTGATTATAGCTTATTTAAAATCATTTTAAATTCATTTTGCGTCTCCCTTTAAGTTTGCTGGGGCCCTCTAGCGGGACCAGGGTCCCTATTTGAGAACCACTGCTCTAGATCTTTAATTCTAAATCATCTTCTGTCGCATAATAGTCACTCAGCAGTCTGCTGACTCGGTTATAGCCTAGAGCTAGATCAGTGCTCTTGCTGGCATTTACAAAAAGAAAAAAGGTTTTCTATTCCAGCAACAGAGAGAGAAATATATGTGATCTTATTTTCCCTTTGCACCGAAAAGGGGGAGAAGAATCACCCTTCTCCTAATTTTAAGCAGCATGTGAGGGAACAGGGCTCTCTGACGGACCAGCTGAGCCGGCGGCAGGTTCGCGTCTATCAGCTGTACAGCAGAACCAGCGGCAGACACGTGCAGATCCAGGGCAAGAGAGTGAGCGCCACCGCCGAGGACGAGAACACTTTCGGTGAGTCGCGCATTCATCTACAGTAATTAACTCACTTAGGTTTCGGTGCAGATAGCGCTGGTTTCGCGTCTGATTGCTTTATTGGCTGAAAAGGGACTCGCTGATAATTCAAAAGACTTTTCTTTGCCTGATCGTTTCCCTTTTGTGTTGATTAGGATGTGTTAATTTGCTTCAAACAGCAAGGGGAAATGAGACTGATTTGACTAGTCAGGACTTATGGGATTTCAGAAATTCATGCAACTAAATAATAAATATTAGTAAAAAAAAAAAAAAGTATAATAATAATAATTAAATAATCTGCTTCATGTAGCAACAACCAAATTACCTGGTGTACCAGGTGTAAGAATCAGCCTGATTACATTGGATTATGCAAACAAAAGTGACTTTTCAAGGGTCAGATCAGGTAGAATTACTTGTACTATACTAAATAATGTTAAGCTAAACTGGGTATGTTTTCATTAATGCAGTATATTGTATGGTTTTGATAAATGGTTGAACCTATTCAAGGCTACAGTATTTTGTTTGTCGCTAACACTTGTGCTGCATTACAGCCAGACTTTATGTGGAGACGGACACCTTCGGAAGTCGTGTTCGGATCAAAGGAGCAGAAAGTGGCAGATACCTGTGCATGAACCGCAGGGGGAAACTAGTGGGCAAGGTATGTACCATCATCTTACTTGGGAGATTTCTGAGGAAGACGTATTTTATTTTTTTGCTGGGGAAAGTGTATCAGATTTGTGAGCCAATTGGATTTTACACAACATAAAAAAAAAGCTTGATAATTATGTTGTATGGTAAAAGTGTTGTCTAAAACAAGGGTTCTCAAATTGGGGTCCGGTGACCCCCAGGGGCCGCAATGTGCTAGGGGGGCATAGAAAAGTTTAGAGAAAAACTTTTTAAAAAACTTTAATAATAAGATTAAGATAGGCAAATAAATAAAAACAGATATAAATAAATAAATGGCAAATAATACAAAGTTAGATTAAATAATTAATAAAATAATACATAAATATATGTATATACACACACACACACACATATAAATAATTGCTAAAATTTCAGTTGAAATAAATAGATTAAAATAAATAAGTAAACAGTATAAATTAGACACATTTATAATTTTTTTTATAAATTAATGAATACGAATATAAAAATCAGCTTAAAATAAATAATAAAAATGGCATATAACAGAATAGTACTTTAGTGAGTACAAAAAAATGTAATAGAAACAATATACTTTTCAAATTAAATTTTAAATTGTTATAGTATATAGCAGACCAGTTTATTGGCTTTTTATGTATTAAAATGCATATTTGGGGAAGCCTTACATGAGGATGTTCATATTTGGAGGTCAGTGGCATCTAAAAGATTGTATACCTGGTCTAAAAGGTGGTGACAGAAATCAAAATTTTTAATTTCCTTAAAAATAAAAAATTCTATCATCTACCACCCTTATGCCGAAACAAAAGGAGTTATCGAAATGCCAAAGCTGCTATTCTGAATACAAAACCCACTGGCTGTGCAAACGTTGTGATGGCTGAGGTATTATAGCAGGACAGATCAGCATCTAGATGGTTTGAATGGCATCAGGAGAAGTGAAGATCACTGAAACTCGATGGCCAGGCCTGTGGAGGAAACAGCTTTCACACCCATTCTGTGTTTAGTCAGATGTTAAGCCACTTCTTCCTTCACGGAAATGGAAAAAATGTCTTCAGCGCTATGAACTTGCCATGAGACAAAGCGCTGGGACAATTAGATGGAGACAGTGAGAGCATGAAGTGACCCGTGTTGAGAGATGAGGGCACAGGCAGCGGCAAAGAATAAATAATTAGTGATTCAAAACACTGCTTGCATAAGATCCAAGCCATTTAAAGGCACTTTGAATTGCTTTTGGCAATTTAGAATGACTAAACTACTAAAACAAAGTCTGGTGGCTGCCATGTTGAGATCACATGACCAGCAGCGACTTGCAGTTTATGAACAAAAACTTTATACAGCTATACTGATAGGTGTCAGTATGAAGTCCAACCCTTGTGAAAAAGAAATGTGCTTAGTTGTATTGAATGTGCACTTAGTGTACTTCCAATCTTTAAAGTATATAAAAAAAAAACAATACTTGCCAAAAAATAATATTAATTACATAAAAGGCCACTTAAGTGTACTTAAAGAAAGTTCACTTTCATGACTGTTTCTTAACACACTTAAGTACACTTTGAAAAATTGCACTTTGTATTAATATCAATATAAGATAAAAATTTTCTTGCTTTAAATTAGCAAGACTAACATACTAAAGCCCATGTAAAGTACTTGATTATAATTTTAACTGGAGTGAGTTATGTGATATTACATCAGTACATATATTTTAAAAGGACTACATTGCAACTTCACCATTACAAGTGTGTACAAGTATTACAAATATATTTAAAGGGGTCATATGATGCGATTTCAAGTTTTCCTTTCTCTTTGGAGTGTTACAAGCTGATTGTGCAGCACGACGGGCTAAACGTAACAGAAAACCCCACTCTGCTTCCTAACACCATGCCACGCAAACTCACTGGACTGTTTTCCTGTTAATAATAAGAAGAGGCAGCTTTATTTTATATATATTTTCGTACGTAATGGACTTGAAAAAGCCAACAACACTGAACGGATGCTCAATGGGGTGACTTGTAAATATAAGATAGCAAAAGAGAATGTATATATTTAATTAACGTGGTATCTGTATGTGTGTTTTGTGTTAGCATTTTGTAAAGACTTTAAGACAATGTGCTCAACACTAAACACAATAAAATAGCAATTTCCCTTTGAGGGGAATATAAACGTAAAATGACATATAAATCAACATCAGTTTCAACCGAAGATGTTTTGACATTACCTCAAGTGTCTGGGATAGAAATAAATAAATACGAGTATTCAAATGATTGCTTGCTATCTATTAATGTACTTTTAGCAACAATAACATTTTGGGGTCAGTAAGATTGAACACTTTTCACTGATTTTTTTTTTTTTTAAAGAAATTAATGTTTTTATTCAACAAGGATGCATTAAATTGATCAAGAGTGAGAAAGATAAGCAAATCAGCATATTAGAATGATTTCTGAAGGATCGTGTGACACTGAAGACTGGAGTAATGATGCTGAAAATTCAGCTTTACATCACTGGAATAAATTATATTTTCTAATATTTTCAAATAGAAAACAGTTATTTTAAATTGTAATAATATTTCAGAGTATTACTGTTTTTACTGTATTTTTGATTCAATAAATGCGGTCTTGGTGAGCAAAATACGAATAAGCAAAAATGACTTAGTTAAACATCGCATTTGTGTTTCATTGCTGAAGTAAGAGTGTTGAACTCTCTTCTCCTGCGTCCATGTATTAAAAAAGTCCTTTTAAAAGTAACTTCCCCAACACTGATGTTGACAGAGTGTCTGAGGACAAAGTTGATTGTACCTGTAGATAAAGAGTGTAGGGTGGACGAACACGTTCAGAAGCAGCCACCTGCTGCCCTGATACTGGCACTGCAGACACATTCAAGCGCTCAGCAAGGCAATGCAAAGAATATCATGCACACCTGATGTTCAGGTTTTTTTAGGTCATACCTGTTCTCTGCTGTTGGATAGAGTTTATTACATAGGTTAAAGTGAAGGCTGACACACTAAATACGTTTGTCAGCATCACTAACATCATTTCTGGAAGCCAAACTGGCTCTTAAAGGGACAGTTCACCTTCAGTTGCTGGTCCCCATTGACTTGCATAGTGTTCCCCCCCCCCCCCTACTTTGGAAGCC
>NW_015506071.1:237562-274228 GCF_001515645.1 Sinocyclocheilus grahami
TGGAAGTCAATGGGGACCAGCAACTGAAGGTGAACTGTCCCTTTAAGTTAATATCACACCCTGCTGTCTGTATGGATGATTTTGGCATCTTCCTTGTGTTGTTGATGTATGTTCTGCATTATCTTAAATTACTCTGCATTATCATTAAAATGAAGACTAGTTATACCAGTATGTTGAGATTAAACCCTCATCACGTGGTAACTGAGTATCTCAACAACTGCTCTAAAAGCAACATTGCAGCAGATTTAGTATTATCTTTTCCCACAAAGTGAAATCTCTCCTTAATAGCACTTTTATGAACATGTTCATGTAATCCTGCATTTTCCCTTTTTATCATTATCATGTGAGCTTTAAGTAAAAATGAGAGTGCACAGCATCCACTGATTTCTAAAGTGAATCTGACTGATAGTGCAATTTCTATAGCACACAAATACTTGAGATCAACATACTTGTCTAATTTATTTCAACAGGCTTGTCATATTCATAAGCTCTAATCACCACAACAGCTGCTGAGAGCAGATATCAGTCCTCAAGCCAGCTGATCCATTGAAAAGCCAATATAATCGTAAGATTATCCTTAGTAATGGATTTGGCAACAAAAGCAGACATGAGTATTATATTTAATTATGCTATTTATTTGGCCATTAATAGCATTCATCTCTGCTAAGAAAACAACTTCTCCAAATTCCCCAGATCTCAATCTGATTGAGCGTCAATGGGATGTGCTGGATCAACAAATCTGATGCATGGAGCACTCACCTCACAATTTGCAGGACTTTAAAATATCTGCTGCTAATGTCTTGGTCTCAGAGACCACAGGACACCTTCAGAGGTTTTGTGGAGTCCATGCCTTGATGCATCAGAGCTGTTTTGGCAGCACAAGTTAGTTTTAAAAAATGTTGTAAAGCACACTGAATTATCAATCTGCTATTTAAAAAAAAAAACCTGCCTTGGATTCTCACGAACGAATGTAACATAATGAAACTGATTGTTTGATTGCTATCCCCTCAAAGCACATGCCATTCAGCATATAGAGGAACTTCTTGGGTGTTTTCCATAAAACATGTTTTGCTGGTTCATAATCTGCCAATGCATGTCACAGTAACATTTTTATAACACTAGAGGGAGCCACAGTTATTTGTAAGGTAAACCAGGGCGAGGCCTTGCTTAGTACTTCATTGCTGACCATGGCATTTCCAACAAATGCTTTTAAATGCCTTCCATTCAAGTTCTACAGCTGTATTCATTCAACACAAGACATTATTAGAATCTAAATGAAAAAGCAGCACATATCTATTATATTTTTTTACAGGTTTAACCTAGGTTTAAATCAATTATTTGCATTAAATGGTAAATTTGATTTATGCTGGTATCTGGAGGACCAACAAAAGCTGGTAATGATTCTTGCTATAAATATATAAAGCAAATAACCACCATATTCTGTGTACTGTAGATGTTGCGCTGGCAGCCTATCACAAATGACTTCCTTCCTTAGATTAGGGAACGGCTCATGGCACAGTAATGACATTTGATCCATGATAATGTCTTTCTATTGATTGAGAAGATGCAAAACCCTCCCCCTAAAACCAATAAGGATCCCTCAACAAAGCCTAAGGCCTTCAGAACCCTTGTGAAAAACAAGTTTACTCAAGTGTGCTATTAGTATACTTCTTTTAAACTTAAAATAGGAAAGTATACTATTTCTTTATTTTTTTATTTATGAAACATATCCACATTCAAGTGTTTTTTAAAAAATGCATGAAGCTAGAATAAAATGTTTTTGTTTACAAGCAGATACACTGTTCTTTTGAAGTTTATATGTTCAGATATTCATATAACAAAATATATACAAACTAATACCTAAATAGGGACATAGTAGTATACTTAAAGTATGATGTAAAGTTCACTTAAAGAAAACGTACACGTATACTTGCAGTATAAAACTACTAAACTAGTAGTTTACTGAGACTATACTTCAAAGTTGTACTAAAATGCTAAAAAAGTATTTAATTAGTAAACTATCAGTATACCTATACGTTCACTTTTAGTATAGTTGCACTACAAGCTAAAAAATATTGATGTAAACTAGTTGTGTACTCAAAGTTTACTACTGTTATACTTAAAGTATACTTTTATATACTAGAATGTGGGCCAATTTAGTCCCAAGGAGTATTGAAATAGTACTCTTAGAAGTATTCTACTAGTATACTGATATTTGTATACTTACTACATAAAGTATACTTCAACTTTACTTAAGTATACTTAATAAAATAAACTTGAAGTATACTACTTTTTGGTAAGGGAACAGGAAGTGCTCAAGCACTAAAAGTAAAATGTGCCTTACCAATGCACTTTACAGTAAGACAAACCAGTTTCACACGCATGCGGTTTATCTCCAGTGTTGTGGATCACTGCATCAGTGGCTGTATCTGTGTTCTTCTGTCTACATCTCCAGGGTCTCATCAGCATTGACTGCAGAGAAGAGCAGAGGGGGTGGGACAGTCCACTTGCATTACCATCAGAACTCATATCCTGCCAGCACTTCCCTAGAGAGACTGTAAGAGCAAGACTCAATCAGATTTAAATGAGCCTCAACCCCCACAGCTGTGTGTCTGCATAACTCAATAACACGTAATGCACACTGACCACTGCAAAAGAGAAGAGAACTGCCGGTTTAAACAGCATGGCAAAGGCTCATTCTTTAGTGAGTCTATAACATTCATTCGAGCACATCAAAAGAGAGTTAAATATGAAAGGTGATACTGTGGATGATTGACTTACAATACATGTCCATGATTTACTACAATAGTGGTGCATTGCTCATACATATGCAAATTAACCTCCTGCCATTTTGAGCCTCACTACAGCTGTTGAGCAAAGCCTCCTAATCTCCATCTGCTCTGCTGGTGTATTGATGACTGTTTGAGGATCATTCTGTGGATTCCAAAGCCTAAATAGCTAACATTAGCACTGTTTCCCAACCTAGTATTCTGCCAGCATATACAGCATTTTAAAGCATCATAGGCATGCTGCCAAGCCAAAAGTTATGTTATGATGCCTTCTGAAATGTTAAGGCATGGATGCAACAATGTCAGAGTAATATAATATAATATATAATATTTGGGGTCTGTACGTTTTTTTTTTTTAAAGAAATTAAATTATTATACTTTTATTCAGCAAAGACAATAAATGCAATTTTTAAAAAAAAAAAAAATCTGTTTTAAATAAATGCTGCTCTTTAAACTTTCTATTCATCAAAGAATCCCGAAAATGTATCATGGTTTTCACAAAATTACATTTTGAAATATATTCAAATATATTCACTTATTGCAATAATATTTCACAATATTACTCTCCTTACTGTATTTTCTGACAACAACAATTGCAGATGTAATATATATATATATATATATATATATATATATATACACACACACACTTTAAGTAAAATAAAATATAATTATTTACTTATTTATTTTAGCTAGTTAACTTGATGTAACTAAATTACTTGATGTAAAATAACTAAAACAAATAAATAAAAACTAAGGTGACATATAGACATATAGCTAAATAAAAAATAAAATAATCAAAATGACAAAAACAACAAAATTACTAAAATTTTCACTAAAATTAAAATGAAAATATAAAATAACTAATTACTTAGTTATTAAAAATTAAAAATTTTAAAATAAAATAATATCTCAGTAATACCAAAACAACACAGAGAATGATCAATGATACAGAATTACTCAAATTATCTATAAAATAGTTTTACCTGACATTTGTGTGTGATGTAATTTATCACATTTGCAGTCAAACTGATATCTTTCAAACACAACGCAGGAACGTTTTCATTTTAATTCTGTGGACCTGTTAGTCTGTATAGTCTGACCTCAAATAATAGGGCAAACGAGAGAGATGATTACAGGCTTGTTCTTCTCATGAGCACTTAAAGCTGAGTTACAGATTTTGGGACCTCTAGCCAGTACTGTATAAAAAGAGCTTAATGTTGTAGTCAAATGCACTTGTGAGTTCTGTGTACGAAGCCTTCTTTTGGGCCTAAGCAGCCGTGTCTACAGCAGCTGAGTCTGGGAAGTGATTTGAGGGGATGAGGCCATGACTCAGGCTCCTGACTGCAGCAGGGGGATGGGCAGATTCACCAGCGTGTTTCAAGGAGCTGTTCCAAAATAATAAACAACAGTAAGTGCATCTGACTCTGTTTATGCTACACTGCGGTTGTAATGTGTTATGTACAGTGGTGGATTACTGATTATGAGTTATTGATCATGTGTACAGTGTACCTGTTATCCTGTGGGATCTGGGTGAATTTCCCATCTACAGCTGATGCTCTGTGAGAAACAGCTGTTCGTATGCAGGATATTCCACACTGAGATTTCACCCATGACTAATGAAGTGCTATAGCCGAGCACTATGCTGCTTTACCCAATACAAACACACGCACACAAACAGGCTTAAGAGTACATAATAACGGACTCTGTAACAAAACACTCAATACTTGTCAGTATATTCAGCAGTGCACTTAACCATATTTCAAAGACAATAGAAGTAATTGTGAAATTACATATAAAGATGTACTGAAGGCAGGGGCGTGTCTACGTGGTGGCCAGGGGTGGCACCGGCCCCCTCTGAAATTTGGCTGGCCACCCCAGGAGCCCCCCCTACCAGATGTCTTGCCATAGGCTTGTTTTTAGTAAATTTCTAATTTTAGGCGGTTTCTATAGTGTGATCTTAATGACAATGTCGAGAGCGCATAATGTTACGCGATCCATGTGCGCGAGGACGAATTTCTCCACTCCCAAGCGGACACAACCATCCACCCCCCGCCCACCCTCTTTTGAGCCAGTGCCCCCACCATTTCAATTGCTCTAGACACGCCCCTGAATGAAGGCCCTACTTATTGTTCAACGAAGCACTCTTAAGTTCAACCAACTGCATTTAATATAAATGTAAACTACAATACATTTGTAGATAAAGAGAATAACTAGGTTGTTAGAAGTGCTGCTTACTTGAACAAGACTCACCGCCTGGATGTAAAATGAAAGTGACGTATGGCCAAGTGTAGTGTCTCATACTTTGAATTTGAGCTCTTAACCCATCCAAGTGCACACACACAGCAGTGAGTAGTGACTAACACACACTCCACTCCCAAGCGGACACAACCATCCACCCCCCGCCCACCCTCTTTTGAGCCAGTGCCCCCACCATTTAAATTGCTCTAGACACGCCCCTGACTGAAGGCCCTACTTATTGTTCAACGAAGCACTCTTAAGTTCAACCAACTGCATTTAATATAGATGTAAACTACAATACATTTGTAGATAAAGAGAATAACTAGGTTGTTAGAAGTGCTGCTTACTTGAACAAGACTCACCGCCTGGATGTAAAATGAAAGTGACGTATGGCCAAGTGTAGTGTCTCATACTTTGAATTTGAGCTCTTAACCCATCCAAGTGCACACACACAGCAGTGAGTGCACACACACACACACACACACACACCTGGAGCAGTGGGTAGCCATTATTACTGCAGCACCCTGGGAGCAGTTGGGGGTTCGGTGCCTTGTTCAAGGGTCTCACCTCAGTCGTGGTATTGAGGGTGGAAGAGAGAGCACTGGTCATTCACTCCCCCCACCTACAATCCCTGTTGGTACCGAGACTTGAAGTCTTTGACAGGGTGCTGCTAAGGTGCTCAGGGAGCGACTGCACGTTGCTAAACTTAAAAATAAAGGTTCCAATAAGACGTTTTCGCAGTGATGCCATAGATGGAGGAACCATTTTTGGTTCCTTAAAGAAACATTTAGTGAACAGATCTTAATAGAACCATGTTTTTTTAGTGTAAAGAACAGTTTAAAAACTTGAGAACGTGATTATTTTTAGCCTGTTTAATCATCCACCTCCACATGAGAATTACAAATCTGATTACTTAGTATGAGTAAGCAATGCTTGCCTTTGCAAGCACTAGCATGGTTCACTGGCAGGACATATGCTGAGTCAGGGACAAGAGACATTCACTGTGTCACTTCAGGGGATCTCTAATCAGATGGTCGGTCAACAGAAGGCAAGGACATAGCAGACAATTCAATGAAAACAAAACATATGCTAGAGTGTCATCACATGGCTCTGTACTGCTGTTATCCAGCATCAATCAAAACGCACAAACAGAATCAGCATAACAACTTAAATGCTCCTGGTTCAGCTTTCCTTGCTGCATAAATAATTCATTTAACAGCTGAAATGCTTTTGCGACAGATCTGAATTAAAGGAGATGTGGCGAGAGAGGAAAAGACACAAGTCCTTTTATTTACTTGCTCTTTTACACAACAGCATTCATCCCCTTGTAAAAAGAAGTGCACTTAATTGTGCTGTAATGTACTGCAAATCTTAAAAGTATATGTTTTTTTTACAAACTGTACTTGCAGAAAATATATAAATACTGGAAGGATGGACTTTCATGACTTTCCTGTTTAATTTTAGAAAGTGCACTTTGTAATAATGTCAAATTATAAGTTTTACATTACAGTACAATTTAAATCATTGTTTTATTAATCTTTTAAAGTGCTAAAGACTATTTTAACAAGTGAATTAATTGAGTGTGAGCTGAAACTTTTTTCTACAATTTGTCTTTTGAAATATGGTACTGAATATACTGCATTTATGGTAAGCTAAAATATAGTATATAGAAATATAATAACGTTTCTGTTGAAACCTTTTTGTCATGTAACACATTTGTAGTGTTAAGTTGCAATTACATTTAAAATAAATTAACTTAAATATATATTTGGAAGCATATTGTTTCCGTAATAAGTACTCATTTTTAAAATATGATAAAGTCTACTTCTTTTGGACAAAGGGTCATGCAATTTGGAAATGATTGCAGGATGTGTTTGTCTATGAATGGAACTATTAGAAAGGTGTGAAGAGAGACAGGGTGTGTCCAATTAATGTCTCTGTAGAATGTATCTAATGTCATTTACTGCAACACGGCCGCTGTGTGAAAGTCAATGTGAATCCCCATTAGAAACCTTTGACTGACAGTCGATGAGGGCCAATCAGCATTCTCGGTCTCGACTGTGATTGGGCAGAACGACAGATTTGGGCGGGCTCTTCGAAAACAGCTAATGGCGAGCTGATACATGCACACTAACCTCGTGTCCGGGGCGGGGGACGCGGAGTCTATTTATACGGGGGAAGTCTCCGGTCACACCCAGTTGAAGAAAGAAAAAGGCTTACCACGTTCTCAAATCATCTTCTTGAAGAGTAAAAATGAGGGAAATCGTGCATCTTCAAGCCGGACAATGCGGCAACCAGATCGGAGCCAAGGTCTGTCTATTTCTTTACATCATAATCCAACAAAACTGCTCGTTTTAGAGTACATAGAACACTAGATACGGCCTTTAATTAGAGATATTTGATTATTTGATCTATTGTTTATATTTCCTCTCATGTACGCAGTCGATTACGTGCCGCCTAAAGCGGATGCTCTGATCTGGTTTGAATTAAATTTAGTACAAGTCTGTCTTTCGAGTTATATTTGATTACAGACGCTTGGAAAATTGAAAAAGACGACGAAATGTAGTAGTAGTAGTAGTTAACGGAATATATCTACATGTTGGTGCCGTCTGCTCGTTGTCCCGGCGTCTGTGTGGAGCCTCGCTTTGTGCGGTTCACTGCACTGCGACAGAAGGACTAACCGCCGACCACGGGCTGAACGGGCGACGGGCTTTAATGGAATAATTACATTCGATATCACCAGACTAAAGATAGCTTCGACTTGCTAGTTCAAATATATTTATATATCTTTAAAAACAAAAATTGGGCCCCAATAAATCGAGTAGTTCGTAACGGCGCCGGAAATGGATCTCAGCCAACCGGCGTGCCGCGCGCGCGAGTTTTGCGCGGGAAGAGTTCAAAGAACATCGATTGTCTGCCGCTTTGTGACGCATTCTAAACGAATTAAAAATGTTAAAACGCGCATTAGATGTACAAACAGCATGCTGAAGCGAAACGTGCGTGGGAGTTTGTGGACCGTTGTCGCCTTTTGTGTGCCCCACGCGGTGAATATTTGAAAAGCACCGCTTTAGTGAAATTTCAGTTCACAGTATAAATCAATACGTTGGTATGCATGAATATAATTGTCATTAATTGTTCCCTTTAGTTTTACATTCAATATTCTGAATTCCAGTCCTTTATATTGTTATCTATTATATCCTTTAGTTCTGGGAGGTTATCAGTGATGAGCATGGTATTGATCCCACCGGCTCGTATCATGGTGACAGCGACCTCCAGCTTGACCGGATCAATGTCTATTACAATGAGGCATCAGGTATGTCCACAGCAATACTACTAAGTGAGCGCAGCTGTTACGCAGGGTAAACCATTTTGTATTTTAACCACGTTTTGTATTCTTTTAGGAGGCAAATATGTGCCCCGTGCTGTGTTGGTGGATTTGGAGCCTGGTACCATGGACTCCGTGAGATCCGGACCGTTCGGTCAGATCTTCAGGCCAGACAACTTTGTTTTTGGTAAGTATTGTTGTTAATCTAATTAAATGCTATTAATGTTAAAAATAAAGTTGTGAAAATGTAATACTTCGCCTATTGCAACAGGTCAGAGTGGTGCTGGAAACAATTGGGCTAAAGGCCACTACACCGAGGGAGCGGAGCTGGTAGACTCTGTCCTGGATGTGGTTCGTAAAGAGGCTGAGAGCTGTGATTGCCTGCAAGGCTTCCAGCTCACCCACTCTCTCGGTGGAGGCACCGGCTCTGGCATGGGCACCCTCCTCATCAGCAAGATCCGTGAAGAGTATCCCGACCGCATCATGAACACCTTCAGCGTGGTGCCTTCGCCCAAGGTGTCCGACACTGTTGTAGAGCCATACAATGCCACGCTGTCTGTCCACCAGCTGGTCGAAAACACAGACGAGACCTACTGTATTGACAACGAAGCTCTGTACGACATTTGTTTCCGCACCCTCAAACTCCCCACACCTTCATACGGTGACCTCAACCACCTCGTCTCCGCCACAATGAGCGGAGTCACCACCTGCCTCAGGTTCCCTGGCCAGCTCAACGCAGATCTGCGCAAGCTGGCCGTAAATATGGTGCCCTTCCCCCGTCTCCACTTCTTCATGCCTGGCTTCGCTCCTCTCACCAGCAGGGGGAGCCAGCAGTACCGCGCTCTAACCGTACCGGAGCTCACGCAGCAGATGTTCGACGCCAAGAACATGATGGCCGCCTGCGACCCGCGTCACGGCCGCTACCTCACAGTCGCCGCCATCTTCCGCGGCCGCATGTCCATGAAGGAGGTGGATGAGCAGATGCTCAACGTTCAGAACAAGAACAGCAGCTACTTCGTTGAATGGATCCCCAACAACGTCAAGACCGCTGTGTGCGACATCCCTCCCAGGGGACTCAAGATGGCCGCCACCTTCATCGGCAACAGCACGGCCATCCAGGAGCTGTTCAAGAGAATCTCAGAGCAGTTCACGGCTATGTTCAGGCGCAAGGCTTTCCTGCATTGGTACACAGGAGAAGGTATGGATGAGATGGAGTTCACCGAGGCCGAGAGCAACATGAACGACCTGGTGTCCGAGTACCAGCAGTACCAGGATGCCACCGCAGAGGAGGAGGGCGAGTTTGAGGAGGAGGGAGAGGAAGAGCTGGCTTAAGTCTCTTAATATACGTGTTTTCCAGTCTGTATAATTTTGCTCATTTACAAGGAAAAAAACATCCAAAGCTCAGTTTTCTTTTTCTGTTCTTGCCTCTTGTTTGTACAGATGTCATTAAAGGTTTTTTCTTCTGTTAAAATGTCTCCCTCTTCATTTCCTTAATTTTCACTTTGCAAATATGAATGAACCAATTATTTGAACCCATCCTCATTCTTCACTGGTCACATACACTGACAGATCCTTGTCAAACCAGTTGAGATTGCCTTTAGACATCACATGATCTAACTGATCACATGCAGAAAGTTTATTTGCGTTACCAGTCATAAGTTTCAATGGTCACCAATTATATAACATCCACATATGCAAGGTTTACCATTCTTCTAATAGTGCGTTAAGGCTAGTGCTGGTAACAAATAAAAATTAATATTTATGGCATGCTACAAATATTGGTTAATGCGTTTGAACATTTCAAGTTGTGTAAATTGGATCTATGAACGACGAATACGTTTTATACATATATATAAATGTTTTAAAATGTGTCTGCTATTAATGTTAAGGTTATTAAACCTAGTAACATAAATGAGATTTCAGTAGTGACCAGAAATGTGTAATTATAGAGTTGATCTTGTATTTTTATGTATCATAATTCTGGACAATCTAACATGGTGGCTGCTTGGCATGGAGATCATTGATTTAATATTCTTTAATAAATTTATTTATTTTTTATAAACAAGCACAAAAAGAAAAAAAAAACTACAATTTATGTCTAGAAAGCTAATTTCAAACATTTAAGAATCTTTACTCACTCATGTCTTTCCTAAACCTGTACAACACAAAATATGATCATATGAAAAAGTATCCACTGTATGAACAAAAACACACATTTCTTAAATGATCTAGTTTTATGTTTCGCAAAAGAAATATAGTCTTACAGATTTGGAAGGACATGATAGTGAGTAAATGACAGAATATTAATTTTAGAGTGAACGATATCAAATAATATTGAGATAATGAGAAATGCATCAGTCATGTGTATATTACATAAATATTAGCTTCAGTATAATAAACAGCTCATAATTGGATATTTGGCCGGCATAATTAGAGCCCTTCAAACTGAAAACAAGTGGTGGCAACATGGTGATTATTAACAAGGGGGGTTTATTCTTAGCAGTGACATAACAATTAGTGTCCATAGCTTCAAAACTAGTAATACTGAAATATGTTATCTTAATCTTACCACAAACCGAGCGAATCATGAGTGTCCTTGTTACATGTTCTCAGCAGATAGCGCTGTTGTCTAAGTTTTTCTTCCCAACACTCACTGCTGCTTCTCGCCGAAACCACGGATAAAACCTGACTGAGAGCAGTACACAATATTAGAAATTCATAAAATAAGTATCGAAGATGAAATATGAGTAAACGTGAGTGGTAAATTTTTGCTGAAATCATGGCAGTAACCAATTTTATTGGTTCACCTAATCTGCATCTGCAGGGAAAAGACTGTGAAATGCCTTTAGCAATGTCCGCCATATTATATAATGTCTTTTTTTTCCTTGTGCATTTTCTGTGCTTATTTTGCAGGGAAATATACTGGTTACAGTGCATTACACTAATAGCACAATCTAATGTTCCAAAATATTTCAATGTGCTGTTCCAGTTGCGCAGGAAACGTCTTGAAACATCTTGCAAGCCCAGATTTCACTTTTTGAAGCACCTGATTCAGCTAGCATCTGGCGACAATAATGAATCATTATAATGATTCAGAATGGAACCGAATGAGTCCTGAGGCTTAGCGAGAAGAGACCTCCTTTGACCCTTGACACTTACCCATCCCCCTCTGTCCCTGATCTCTGGGCAGATGACCCTCTCTACGTAGCTGCCCACGCACTCCTGAATCCGGGGCGGGATATCAGACATGCCACTTTCCTGGCAATGCAGCACCAGTTGTCCAGAAAGAACAAAGACGGACAGAACTGCGCTCCAGGCGAGCTCTCTATGTCGTGTGGGTGCAAAGTGCTCATCCAGAATGGAAATAAGGGTCGAGCAGGCCGTTCAGTCCGTCACGTCCTGGAAAACATGCGGCCAGCGGCGAAAGAAGATGGGGAAGCGAATGAGCAGCTCATCTCCAGCGTGGCGCAGGGAGGCCGTGGCACGAGATGGTGCTGGGTTCACCGGGATGCCTGGTTTGGCCATCACATAGTTGATATAGTCAAATGCCATCAGATAGGCCTCACGCACCAATGGGTCAGGACTGTTCAGGCCTCAGCCAATCACAGCTTTATCTGACAATCCCATTACCTTTAATTACAACAATCTGCCCTCAATAGGCAGGTAAATCTACCATGTCAATGTCCAAAATTTGTCTCTCTTTAGTACCCACTCATTTTAGATGTCTAGGTCACATTACATGCCATGGATAAACTGTCACTGGTAATCCATACTCAGTGATTGTAGGTCCAAGTCCTTGGGAATAAAAAGAAAATTTAAGATCAGATACTTCAGTTAATAAATGATGTCAATGGCTGTGTCTGAAAGCTGCTCTACATGCTGTATACTCAGGTAGGACAGCAACGAGGCACGTCCGAATTCAATGATAGTGTCACATCCTGTCTGCTGAGATACAGTCATCTGATTGATCTGATGATACCACTATCTTATGTGTTTGATTCCATGACAGATGAGCTAAAAAATAAAAATGGCATCTGCATGGTGCGGTTGGTGGTAACTGTGAGTAAATGTACTTTTTTGACCAACCTTTTCCACTTTTGTTGTCATTGGAATGAATAAATTATTATTGAAGTAATTCAATATTCACATACATCTTTAGTGTTTTTTAGGCATTTCAATTTAGATTATGTTAGATTATATTAATTTCAGGATTTACCAGGGCCCCCTAGTGGTTCCATGAAGAGCTTTTAACATCCATTGACTCTTTCCATCGCACAAAAGGTTCTTTACAGTGGAAGCAGTTTTTACACTAATAAAAAAAATGGATCCTTTAAAAACTGTTCACTAAAAGGTTCTTTGGGAAACCAAAAATTATTCTTTAATGGCATTGCTGTGAAAACCACTTTCTGGAAACTCATTTTTGAAGAATGTTGAGAACCGTTGCATTATTTCTCTGGGTCAATGATGTAAATTTCTGTATTAAAAAAACTTAGATAACATAAAGTAGTTTGACATTGTTGGCTGTTATTATTATTAATATTTTAATTAATTAATTTAATTAATTATTATAATTATACATTTTAATTTTATATTGTTATTTTAACATTTAAACATTTAAACATGCAGGACACATGCAGACTCTGACATTATAACGTGTTTATAGAGGTCGATAAGTCTCTTAAAATATCAGATAACCTGACCTTTATATGACAGGGTTTGTTTAGGTTGTGATATGGTGGTGCAACTCCCCAAAACCCTAGTAGCCTATTCATGAATTAATAATTCATGATGTTTGTAAAAATACTTTTTATACCTTGAAAAATATATAAAACATTTTTTTTAAATAATGAGATGCATATATGCACATGCACTGTAGAAAACCATATAAAACCAATATGAATTTAAAGATTGCATTTCTAAGAACTTGGCACATGTGTTTACATAAAAAAAAAAGATGTTACCCTTTTCTTTATCATGGACACTCTTACTTGTCATTGATCTCAGTGTTATAAGCAACATTCAAGGAAATTATATCAGTTAACCTGGCAAAAAGTTAACTATCAAATTATTCAAAAGCAGAAGTCCCTCATTTAAATGTCCAGATTATTGCATTACAATAATCCGGTGAAAGGAAATATGAAATTCACACACACTGCAGCGAAGGCCCGGTAACTCACCCTTCTTGCGCAGACGTGAATCATGCCACAACAAAGCAATCAGGATTAGTTAACAGCTGACAGAAGGACAGCGTACAACTGGAGATTCTCTAGTGAGCCGATGTCTATGAGATTTAGATGTGCATGTTGTTGTCCGACTCAGACTATATTTAGTTCCCTTGTCTGTAACTGATACAGAAGTTGATTGCATGCACAGTCATCTGGGACATGACACCAGGACTCCTGCATGGGTACTCCACATGCAGGAGGGTTCAGAAAGAGGTGGCTGTAACCCGCAGTGCCTTTCTCGGTTTGTTTGTCTATAGCTTAAAAGTTCCTGAGTAATATCAGGCTACTTTGCATTGTAATTGAGCTATATATTTCAAAGAGGCATAAACTGTTTTTACGGCTTTTAATTTAGAGGTTCTTCTTAAAATTGTGAGTGAACATCAACAATGATGGGCATACACTCACTAGCCAATTTTAGTAGGTTATGATTCATAAATGATGTCCTTGCACACTGGACTAGAAGTGTCACACTTTCAAAAAGAATAAATTGTTTTTAAAGTTACAAAAATAAATCAATAAATACATAAAAAAGTTAAAGTGAATAAATGATATTTTATAAGAGAAGTCACTGAGGGTTTTTTTAAGGTATCCACAAACAATGAGTGACTGTTGTAACACAGTTGAATGATTCAGAATCTGATTAATAATAATATTAATTAAAAGTAAGCAGTGAAAACTTCTGGTTTATAATTGGGTTTTTTCTTATATTTTTGTTTCAACAAGTAGAAGTTCTGAATGTAGTAACTTAAAAAATGTGTAGCCAAATCTGCTAAATCTGCAAACAATGCAGACTTAAATGCAAATGTAAAAATAATTCTTCAAATACATGGACTCCAAGATTTATACTTAAGTCACATTTAAAACGTCTTTGCATTAGGCCTATAACAAAATATGAATGCAAATGGCATTTTCCTTAAATAAATATACACTCTTCATGCTTGATAGGCTTCATACATCAACTAAAATCAACAAAATGAAGTTATGTTCACAGCATTTGTTTGCAGTTGCCACTGGCTTTAATATTTTGTATATAATGAAGTGATATAGGCTACTGTATATTAGACGCCATATTAAATCTAATGCAGATTAAAACGAGGCTGTGAGGGATAGACAATGGCACGCACTGTAAAGGTCCCAGATCAGGTAATTTTCACAACTCTCAAAACGATTTTTTCCCAGAAATAATTAGACGCTGCTACCATGTGTGAATGATTCACTGAATGCATTTAAACAGTGATAATTAGTGACTCATTAATATTCTGATTATTTACATCACCCACAGAGCTTTTCAAGTAGGCTAATTATACTATTTTATACAGGGCAGGTTAATGATTTGAATAAGACTAGACTGATTCCAAGTGCACTATTCTGTATTCAGCATGAAACACAATGTGATATGCTACACTGTGCCTAAACGTTACTAAAACAACTTTATATGATAATTAAAAAATATCTAGTTATTTATTCAACGTTTCAAATTGATTATGGTAATATGTTGTGAAAATTTGCACTGCACACTGGTCTGAAGGGTCCTTTCTGAACTATATTGGTCTCTCTTAATTGTATCTATTTATTAAAAAGAGTACCCTCCATATTTAAATGATTGACCTCTATTTGCAATGGGGCTTACATTTATTTGCATATAGTTTTGGAAAATACTGTGGAGAGCGTGAGAGTGTGCGCGTGCACGACGACTCCTATGAAATTAAAGAAGTTATCAGGCGCGAAAGACTGAGAGCCGTCGTCAAATTCTTCACCGGTCCACTTTAAAACGCTGCGAACAATCAGTGATTATTTTCTCATTTCGGAGCCTCTGTGGTTTACGGGTAATTTTAAAAGGTTTTTAATTTCCTGTCGAGTGCAGAGTGCTCAGATGTGTCGGTGTGTGTGCGCGAGGGATTTGTGTTTTTGTTTTTACAGCGTGCTGTGCTCAGCTCTGGGGTCGTGTGTCATGGAGGATTTTAATACGGAGCTCATTTCCTGGAGCAGCTAAGATAGAGATCAAAGCCTTTGCTTGCTCTCATTGCTAAGTGTGGGACAGTCTGGGAGGTGTGTGGGTCTGCTGCACGTTTAAGCCTCGTGTCATCAGCTTTCTCTCATATTGGGCTCATATCGTTCATTGTTTTACCTCATGTTAGTACTCTCTGTGCTCTAAATCAGGATAATTCAGTTTCGGGACCGAATGACACAAACGCACTGGCATGTCCGTCCTTATTAGCCTAGATCAGGGATCCTCAAATCTGGCCCACGAGATCCACTTTCCTGCAGAGTTTAGCTCTAACCCTAATCAAACACACCTGAGCATACTAATCAATGTCTTCAGGATCATTAGAAAATCACAGCTAGGTGAGTTTGATCAGGGTTGGAGCTAAACTCTGCAGCACATAGGCCCTCCAGGGCAAGATTTGAGGAACCCTGGCCTAGATGGACTCTGGCTCAGTGCACTGACTGCAGAACTTTTTTCCTCTTTCACTACGGATTGTAGGCCGATAACTGGCTGAATTTTACATAGCAACACTTGGAGGCTTTATATTTTATATAACCAGATTATGCCAATATTCTAGTTCAAAGAAATCTGAATAAGACAGTGGCATATAGTCAGTTGTCATGTAAACAGCACAGGGTCTGACTGAATTGCGAGATATAAACTTGCACAAAATGAACTCAGAATTGCAAGATGTTAACTCAGAATTCTGACCTTTTTTTCCTCTCACAATTCAGTTTACGTCTCACAATTTAGTTTTTTTCTCAGAATTTTGAGTTTACATTTCATAATTGTTTTTTTTTTTTTACATCTTGCAGTTCTGTTTTTTTTTCCTGCCATGGAAGAAAAAAAAAGGTAATTGTGACTTTTCACTTCACAACTGATATCTTATCTTGCAATTCAGATTTTTTTAAAATCAGAATTTTGGGTTTACCTAGCAACTCTGATTTCTAATTCTTCTTTTTTTTCTTCTTTTTTTTAGAATTTTAGGTTTACATCTTGCAGTTCTGTCTTTTTTTCCTGCGATCTCGATCTCACAATTTTTGCAATTGTGAGTTTATATCACATGATTCTGACATTTTCCCGCAGAATTGTGAGAAAAAAAGTCACAATTGCAATGCAGAAATCCAGATATAAGAAATGTAGGTGTTCATCATCACTTGAACATATATGAATGAGAATGAGTGAGTTGATTAAATTACTGTCAAAAATGTCTAAAAATAAATTTTAACAAATGGCAAGAGAGGACCAGTTTTTCAAAATGGAGATAGCAAGAAAAAAAAAATGCTGGAATATTTCAATAGCTGTGGAGGCTATTGGAGCAGAATATGAACCATAACTCTCAAAAAATGTCTTAAATTGTACCTTTATGTGTACAACAGCCGGTCATTGAAGCAATACCAATAAAGGGACAACTTTGGACCTTATTTACCACAAAAAGGTTCATAGTAACACCCTAAGGGTACATAGTACCTAATGCACCATTTAGAGGTCAGGTTATTGAAGATTACTGTATTGAAGATGAGGCTTTATTTTCACATTTTACTCAGTTTTACGTATGAGCTTAGTAAATGCGACACCCTCGACACTATACTTGTATTGTCTGTAAAAATGAACACCACAACGACACATTCTTTGCGATAACTTTAACAAGCTTATTTAATTCCTTGCACAGCTTTAATGATTTTATTGTATGTAACCTTTTTTCCATTTATATGTGATTTCTGAAATGGGTTAGCAGACATCAATAATCTTTTTGTGACACAGAGGGAGGGAAAGAAAGGAGGGTATAAAAGAACGAGTGAGTACACCTCACCGGCTGAGCATGTCTGATTTGATACAGAGAAGAGTAGGGAGTCGCTGAAAATTACTGGATGTTTTTATTGTATTGCGCCAAGGGCGCCTTCCAATTTCCCTCCTCCCCATCCACCTATCACTTATTTTAAACCCCTGCCTCTCACAGTTCATCTTTGTCCCCTCTGAATCGCTCCCTTCCCAAAGTGGAGGATGGCATCGAATGGAAGAAAAGAGGGGACATTTTCCTTGTGTTATTACTTTAAAAATAGGGATGAGACAGGAAGAGAAAGAGGGTAATTTAGCTGTTTGAGACTTGCTGCTAGGCTAATGGCCTCACTAGGCCTCAAGCGCTAAGCTCAAACAATAGCTAAGTCTTCCTACTGACACATTAAGAGGATAAAGAGAATGAAAGAGAAATTGAATGTTTAAAAGATGAGAAGTGACATGGGGAGGTAGGATAAGGGCTAAGCACAGGTCAGCCGGAACATCTGCGACTGAAACACACATAGCACCTGATAGAAAACGAGCTCTTGCAAGGGGAAGCTCCTTGAAACCCCTTGTGAAAAAGAAGTGAGCTTAATTTTACTGAATGTGCACTTGTATACTACAAACATACACAGTTTAGCTAAAACAGTATGACCATCTGTCTAAAATGCAGCTGGTCCTCCTTGTGCTGCTAAAACAGTACTGGCCTGCTGAGTGATGGACTCTACCAGACCCCTGAAGGTGTGCAGTTGTCTGACACCAAGACATTAGCAGTAGATCCTTCGTGTCCTTAAGTTGTGAGGTCGAGCCACCATGGATTGGACTGGTTGGTCCAGCACAGACGTTCAATCAGATTAACATCTGAAGAAGTTGGAGATCTGGACAACAAAATGAACTCGTCATTATGATTCTATAAACCATTCCTGAACGTGTGCAGTGTAGCAGTGCACAATATCCTGCTGAAAGAGGCCACTGCCATCAGGGAATACCATTGCCATGAAGGGTGTACCTGGTTTGCAATGAAGTTTAGGTAGGTGGCATGTAGTGTCAGGTAGGTGACTGATGTCCACACGGATGGCCGGAAACAGGGTTTCATGACAGCATGACAGTCCCTCAACCAACTTGTCATCTTCTCACAGTGTATCCTGGTGCCATTACATCCAAGTAAACGTGATGAGAAAGAAAACAGGTTCAGTTCTATTGCTTGTGTTCATCATGGGCACTCTGACCAGTCTGCACCTACACAGGCCCATCATTAAAATGATCTCCACATAGACCTTCTACCATCGATGAGCCTTGGATGCCTCCAATTTCTGTTTTGACTCTCCTCGGACCACTGTTGATAGGTTCTCACAAATGCGGACCAGGAGCAACCCACAAGCCTCACAGTTTCAGAGATGCTCTGATACAGTTGTCTGGTCACAACAATTTGGCCTTTGTCAAAGCCACTCAGATCTTTGTTCCTGCCCATTTCTCCTTTACCAACGCATTGACATGCACTGATAGTTAATTTACCATATAAATTACAAGTGCTGGTTCTGAGTCTACCTTGTCAAGTCTGAGTAGAGTCCTAGTCTTAAACCAACTGATTCTGAGGAGGAGACATTTATTAATGTCTTTTTATCTTAATTTTATGTTTTTACTTTTTCTCTTTCATTTTTCACATGACGTGGATTTCTGTGTTCAAAATGTCAGAGTCCAAGTTCATTCATAATTGCAGTTCAAGTCCGAGTCCACCCAAGTCCATCTGAATCCAAATTCATTCATAATTGCAGTCCGAGTCCAAGTACCCCAACTCTATAAATTACACAGACCTTCACATGTGACCTTGTTAGGAGATAATTAACAATATGCACTTCAACTATGAGTGATTATAATGTTTTGGCTCATCAGTGTATACTTTTGCATCATTAAAAAGTATACCATGGTGCCTTGGAGGACTGTCTGTGATCAATTATCTGAAAATGAGGCTTCATACAAAAACGCTGTTTGTTGAAGGTGCATAATTTTAGCAAAAATAAAGTTACGTTTCAAGGCTTTTGGACACAGTCCGAATGTTTGTCAAAAGACCTTCAACTATTCAGTGTAAACTTGCAAAAGTAAAACTTGTATAAAATTGGATCCTTCCTTTTTCACTCTGGTGTTGACAGTGAGTTGAAGGTGACTGCAGGAGAGCTAACATAGGATTGGTGTGTGCGATTACCCAGCGTCCCTCTCCTCTTCACCATAGCAGCAGGATGGTAGCGGTCATCCAGACGCTCTCTCAGGCCTCCATTACTCTCGCAGTGTGAAGCCAGGCCACTGAATGGAAGAAATTACACTGAATCTTCCAGTCATTTAAAATGCCGAGCGCACCTTATGGTCCGATCCCCTCAAAGCATGAAAAGACACGGCTCTTTCTTGGTCGCCAACTATCCCTCTGCTAATCACTCACGTACACCGGCCCAAACAAAGGACAAGCTTTTCTCTTTGATTATTCTGAAGCACATTAAATGGTCCCCTGTTTTGTCCCCTACAGCACAGAATTGATGCAAACTTGTGGCATCCCAATTATTGTCTGCTTGCAGGATAACACACTCATGCTCTACTGCCAAACACACACACAAAGAGCCCGCCATGGTAGATTGCAGGTATTGATGCTGTACCTTTGTATCTGTGGGCCCAGCAGGACCAGCAGTTTGGGTAGTTAAGGGGAAATCGGGGATCCTTAGGTGGAAAAAGCTTTTATTGATCTCCAAACCATTTATTTTATTATGGACCAGGTTTTACAGAACCTAGGGACATTTTCAGGAGAATCGTTGGCTTGCACAAGCTTCTTGCCACTTGATTAAATGGAATTGCTAAGGAATGTATGATAAAAAAAAAAAAGTTTGGCTCCAGTTTAGAGAATAATTTGGTTAAAACCCAATAGCAACAACAACAACAATAAACAATTTACATACACCATTCACATTGACTAATACAACACATCTGAAATCTTAACACCCAATTAGATGGTACATTTTTTGAAAATTAAAAGTGGTGCTTGTTCATGAAAGACAATGCTAGGGTGTTCTGAGTGCTTGCTAGGTGGTTGCTAAGGTGTTTTGAGTGGTTGCTAGTACGTTGTCAGGGTGTTCTTGATGGTTGCTATTATTGTTAGTACATTACTATTTAGTGGCTAGGGTATACTGGGTAATTGATAGAGTGGTTGCTAGTAGTTTAATATGTAGTTTCTAGGGTGTTCTAGGTAGATACTAGTACATTGCTAAGGTGTTTTGAGTGGTTGTTAGTACTTGGCTATGCAGTTTCTAGGATATTCTATGTTGTTGCTAGTAAGTTGCTATGCAGTTCCTAGGTGGTTGCTAAGGTGTTTTGAGTGTTGTTTTACTGCATTGCTACTGCGTTGCTAGAGTGTGATAGGTCTTTGCTAGGATGTTGCTATGCTACTGTTAAGTGAGTAGTGCGTTCACACTGAAAATTCCAAAAAGAAAAAGTGCACTTTAAATACCTGAATGATGCAATTACCGAAAAAATTACCAGACTACCGGCTACCAGACTCCGATGCTGAATGACAAAATAACCATATATAATTCATAGACTACATGGTTGAGTACATAGTGTACATAGAGTACATACTTATGAGTGTATAAGTGCATAGTGTATAAGTGCATAGTGTATAGTGTGTCATTTGGGACACAGCTTATGTAGTTACTAGGATGTTTGCTAGGGTAGTTGCTAGAATGTTGATATGCAGTCACTAGGTTGTTCTGGGTGGTTGCTAGTAATTTGCAATGTAACTGATATGTAATTAAGTAGTCGCTAAAGGTGTTTTGAGTGGTTGCTGGTACATTATTATGCAGCTATAGTGTGTTCTGGGCACTTGCTAATTCATTGCTATGCAGTTGCTAGGTGGTTGCTATGGCATTTTCGGTGGTTGCTAGTACATTGCTATGGAGTTGCTAGGGTGTTCTTGATGGTTGCTAGTGTGTACTGAGTGGTTGTTATGGAGCTGCTAAGGTGTTTTGAGTCATTGTTAGTACATTGGGGTGTTCCCGGTGGTTGCTAGGGTAGTTGCTAGTATATTTCTATGCAGTTGTATGGATGTTCCTGAAATGTAAGTCATGTAAATGTAAGATTTTGTGATCTGATTTTTGCCCGCCAAGTAAATCTGATCAATTAGAAAAGTAGAAGCACATCTCACCTAAACTATTTGCACAATTTGAGGTGTCATTCATATCTGTTGGATACATTAGAACTAACCAGCACAGACGTTCAATCAGATTAACATCTGAAGAAGTTGGAGATCTGGACAACAAAATGAACTCGTCATTATGATTCTATAAACCATTCCTGAACGTGTGCAGTGTAGCAGTGCACAATATCCTGCTGAAAGAGGCCACTGCCATCAGGGAATACCATTGCCATGAAGGGTGTACCTGGTTTGCAATGAAGTTTAGGTAGGTGGCATGTTTCAGACTGATGTCCACACGGATGGCCGGAAACAGGGTTTCATGACAGCATGACAGTCCCTCAACCAACTTGTCATCTTCTCACAGTGTATCCTGGTGCCATTACATCCAAGTAAACGTGATGAGAAAGAAAACAGGTTCAGTTCTATTGCTTGTGTTCATCATGGGCACTCTGACCAGTCTGCACCTACACAGGCCCATCATTAAAATGATCTCCACATAGACCTTCTACCATCGATGAGCCTTGGATGCCTCCAATTTCTGTTTTGACTCTCCTCGGACCACTGTTGATAGGTTCTCACAAATGCGGACCAGGAGCAACCCACAAGCCTCACAGTTTCAGAGATGCTCTGATACAGTTGTCTGGTCACAACAATTTGGCCTTTGTCAAAGCCACTCAGATCTTTGTTCCTGCCCATTTCTCCTTTACCAACGCATTGACATGCACTGATAGTTAATTTACCATATAAATTACAAGTGCTGGTTCTGAGTCTACCTTGTCAAGTCTGAGTAGAGTCCTAGTCTTAAACCAACTGATTCTGAGGAGGAGACATTTATTAATGTCTTTTTATCTTAATTTTATGTTTTTACTTTTTCTCTTTCATTTTTCACATGACGTGGATTTCTGTGTTCAAAATGTCAGAGTCCAAGTTCATTCATAATTGCAGTTCAAGTCCGAGTCCACCCAAGTCCATCTGAATCCAAATTCATTCATAATTGCAGTCCGAGTCCAAGTACCCCAACTCTATAAATTACACAGACCTTCACATGTGACCTTGTTAGGAGATAATTAACAATATGCACTTCAACTATGAGTGATTATAATGTTTTGGCTCATCAGTGTATACTTTTGCATCATTAAAAAGTATACCATGGTGCCTTGGAGGACTGTCTGTGATCAATTATCTGAAAATGAGGCTTCATACAAAAACGCTGTTTGTTGAAGGTGCATAATTTTAGCAAAAATAAAGTTACGTTTCAAGGCTTTTGGACACAGTCCGAATGTTTGTCAAAAGACCTTCAACTATTCAGTGTAAACTTGCAAAAGTAAAACTTGTATAAAATTGGATCCTTCCTTTTTCACTCTGGTGTTGACAGTGAGTTGAAGGTGACTGCAGGAGAGCTAACATAGGATTGGTGTGTGCGATTACCCAGCGTCCCTCTCCTCTTCACCATAGCAGCAGGATGGTAGCGGTCATCCAGACGCTCTCTCAGGCCTCCATTACTCTCGCAGTGTGAAGCCAGGCCACTGAATGGAAGAAATTACACTGAATCTTCCAGTCATTTAAAATGCCGAGCGCACCTTATGGTCCGATCCCCTCAAAGCATGAAAAGACACGGCTCTTTCTTGGTCGCCAACTATCCCTCTGCTAATCACTCACGTACACCGGCCCAAACAAAGGACAAGCTTTTCTCTTTGATTATTCTGAAGCACATTAAATGGTCCCCTGTTTTGTCCCCTACAGCACAGAATTGATGCAAACTTGTGGCATCCCAATTATTGTCTGCTTGCAGGATAACACACTCATGCTCTACTGCCAAACACACACACAAAGAGCCCGCCATGGTAGATTGCAGGTATTGATGCTGTACCTTTGTATCTGTGGGCCCAGCAGGACCAGCAGTTTGGGTAGTTAAGGGGAAATCGGGGATCCTTAGGTGGAAAAAGCTTTTATTGATCTCCAAACCATTTATTTTATTATGGACCAGGTTTTACAGAACCTAGGGACATTTTCAGGAGAATCGTTGGCTTGCACAAGCTTCTTGCCACTTGATTAAATGGAATTGCTAAGGAATGTATGATAAAAAAAAAAAAGTTTGGCTCCAGTTTAGAGAATAATTTGGTTAAAACCCAATAGCAACAACAACAACAATAAACAATTTACATACACCATTCACATTGACTAATACAACACATCTGAAATCTTAACACCCAATTAGATGGTACATTTTTTGAAAATTAAAAGTGGTGCTTGTTCATGAAAGACAATGCTAGGGTGTTCTGAGTGCTTGCTAGGTGGTTGCTAAGGTGTTTTGAGTGGTTGCTAGTACGTTGTCAGGGTGTTCTTGATGGTTGCTATTATTGTTAGTACATTACTATTTAGTGGCTAGGGTATACTGGGTAATTGATAGAGTGGTTGCTAGTAGTTTAATATGTAGTTTCTAGGGTGTTCTAGGTAGATACTAGTACATTGCTAAGGTGTTTTGAGTGGTTGTTAGTACTTGGCTATGCAGTTTCTAGGATATTCTATGTTGTTGCTAGTAAGTTGCTATGCAGTTCCTAGGTGGTTGCTAAGGTGTTTTGAGTGTTGTTTTACTGCATTGCTACTGCGTTGCTAGAGTGTGATAGGTCTTTGCTAGGATGTTGCTATGCTACTGTTAAGTGAGTAGTGCGTTCACACTGAAAATTCCAAAAAGAAAAAGTGCACTTTAAATACCTGAATGATGCAATTACCGAAAAAATTACCAGACTACCGGCTACCAGACTCCGATGCTGAATGACAAAATAACCATATATAATTCATAGACTACATGGTTGAGTACATAGTGTACATAGAGTACATACTTATGAGTGTATAAGTGCATAGTGTATAAGTGCATAGTGTATAGTGTGTCATTTGGGACACAGCTTATGTAGTTACTAGGATGTTTGCTAGGGTAGTTGCTAGAATGTTGATATGCAGTCACTAGGTTGTTCTGGGTGGTTGCTAGTAATTTGCAATGTAACTGATATGTAATTAAGTAGTCGCTAAAGGTGTTTTGAGTGGTTGCTGGTACATTATTATGCAGCTATAGTGTGTTCTGGGCACTTGCTAATTCATTGCTATGCAGTTGCTAGGTGGTTGCTATGGCATTTTCGGTGGTTGCTAGTACATTGCTATGGAGTTGCTAGGGTGTTCTTGATGGTTGCTAGTGTGTACTGAGTGGTTGTTATGGAGCTGCTAAGGTGTTTTGAGTCATTGTTAGTACATTGGGGTGTTCCCGGTGGTTGCTAGGGTAGTTGCTAGTATATTTCTATGCAGTTGTATGGATGTTCCTGAAATGTAAGTCATGTAAATGTAAGATTTTGTGATCTGATTTTTGCCCGCCAAGTAAATCTGATCAATTAGAAAAGTAGAAGCACATCTCACCTAAACTATTTGCACAATTTGAGGTGTCATTCATATCTGTTGGATACATTAGAACTAAGGGTTAGTCGGTTTTGAAAAACTAATAATGCTTGGCTTAACAAACACGTCTAAAGAATGAATACATGTTCTACTAATGATAAACCCCATTAGCGATTATGAGTGCTTCTGTATGTGAAGAGGTTATATAATAATCATCCAGCTCTTTAAGCTGTTAACTCCTACAAAAACACTCCAGCAGACTTCATGCTGCTTTATTTTTAATAGACTGCAGTACACAATAAGTGCGTCCTCTCAGTTAGCCCACACATCACATGATCAACACATACACACACTTCTAGGTGCATTTGGCACCACTGACACAGCGTTTCAACCTCTGTTTATATATTCTTTTCAACTGTTGTTGTCAAAGTATGATAATGTCATTTAGATGCAGTGTTGGGAAGGTTACTTTGGAAATGTTACCCTATTTAAATGTAGTAGTGTCACTTTTTCAATTACTTTATTAAAGTAATGTAACCGATTACTTTTGATTACTTTTCTAAATTTCTAATGAATGTTTGTCTGCAACTGTTAATCATTTTCAAACATTTAAACCATGCAGGGTTAACCTTACAGTAGTGCTCAACACTGTCAGACTTTCAAAATCCTTCATCACTTGAATTAAGATGATCAAACATCCACCACAAAATCAGACTTTAGTACCGCCTTTTACTTTGATATTGATCTGAAGTTCAATGCATATTTAAAATCACAAGAAATAGTTAATAGATAAGAAATCTTTGCATAACTACAGGAAACACTGCATCTAACAATGGTTTGGAAAATTCCTATTCTGTGTACTAAACTCCTGAAACATTGGTGTCTCTTTGTACTGCTCTAGCAGTTCTAGAGATTATGTGTATGTGTATGTGTATGTGTATGTGTTCATGTACTCATGTCTAAAGAATGAATACATGCTCTACTAATGATAAACCCCATTAGCGATTATGAGTGCTTCTGTATGTGAAGAGGTTATATAATAATCATCCAGCTCTTTAAGCTGTTAACTCCTACAAAAACACTCCAGCAGACTTCATGCTGCTTTATTTTTAATAGACTGCAGTACACAATAAGTGCGTCCTCTCAGTTAGCCCACACATCACATGATCAACACATACACACACTTCTAGGTGCATTTGGCACCACTGACACAGCGTTTCAACCTCTGTTTATATATTCTTTTCAACTGTTGTTGTCAAAGTATGATAATGTCATTTAGATGCAGTGTTGGGAAGGTTACTTTGGAAATGTAATAGGTTACAGATTACAAGTTACCCTATTTAAATGTAGTAGTGTCACTTTTTCAATTACTTTATTAAAGTAATGTAACCGATTACTTTTGATTACTTTTCTAAATTTCTGATGAATGTTTGTTTGCAACTGTTAATCATTTTCAAACATTTAAACCATGCAGGGTTAACCTTACAGTAGTGCTCAACACTGTCAGACTTTCAAAATCCTTCATCACTTGAATTAAGATGATCAAACATCCACCACAAAATCAGACTTTAGTACCGCCTTTTACTTTGATATTGATCTGAAGTTCAATGCATATTTAAAATCACAAGAAATAGTTAATAGATAAGAAATCTTTGCATAACTACAGGAAACACTGCATCTAACAATGGTTTGGAAAATTCCTATTCTGTGTACTAAACTCCTGAAACATTGGTGTCTCTTTGTACTGCTCTAGCAGTTCTAGAGATTATGTGTATGTGTATGTGTATGTGTATGTGTTCATGTACTCATATATTGAGGCGGCAGAGGCTGCAAACACCGAGAGCTTCAGTAGGCCTATGTGTAGTAGCGTAGCATGTCTGCGCCATTAATTTCCACGAGAGCACGAGAGCCGAAGCCAGTCACGACTAAATGATTCATGATTTACTAGAGATTTAATTATTGGATGGTGAATTCAGAATTCCTAAATTTCCACAGACACGCAGAATGTGCAGGATTCATATATTGTCTTTTCGCGGCTTAATATTCACAGACGCTAGTCCATATCGCGTTTTGATTCAAGTGCACTGACCTACTTTTGATTTATTTGTCCAAAATGTGGCATATTCCGTCCGCGTTAGGCTATAGAAATTCAGTTTTTATGACTGGATTCTACAAACCAGTCTGTGTTTTCCGCATCGTGGAAATTATAGGGCTGTATGTCTCAGAGTAGTCAGTGCAATTTGGGAAAGAAATCAATTAAATCTGTATGTGGATGTGTGCAAATATTCAAATGTAATCCCCTTTGTAATCATTAACATTTTCATAAGAAACTGTAATTTAATTACACAGTTTTTCTTAGTAACTGTAACTGATTGCAGTATTTATTTTGTAATTAAATTACGTAACACCGTTACATGTAACTAGTTACTCCCCAACACTGTTAAGATGTCATGTACTTCCAGAGGGAATCCTGCTCCAAGTGATGAGCAAGTACCTTTTTGAATGAGATGAATGGGAATGCTAACGGACAGGTATATGCTTAGATCAAAACCCAACTCTCAACCTGTTTCCCATGTGAAACAGAAGCTGCACTAGCTGTCTGTTAACTTGATAGAGTGATAAGAGTTAGAGAGGCAAACAGGAAACTCACACTGGTTGTTAGATGGTGATAAGATGACAGCAAGCCGAATATTACAGCCAGCAATGAGGACTCCAAGAAGATTTCCACTAGATTTCATAGAATCATAAAAGACAACAGTTTCATAAATCTATTAATTAACAGTAATTGTTTATTGTTGTAAAAAATGGACAAAAATACAATTTCAGACCTTATATGAAATATATGTTCCAATACATGTTTTACTCTAAAACTGTGAGAAAATCAAAGCCCTAAATCTAAACAAGTTGTGTTTCAAATTTGAAGATGATATATCAAAAAACAGGCTTTCACTAAGATTTTGTTTGGGCACAGTAGATGAAATTGGTTTCCCAATTATTTCCAATGTGGTCATTTTTGAACACAAGGAGCACAATTTCACAAAGGGTACAATTTTTTTTCCATTCTGTCCAATTATGCTCATTCATTTTTTTTTTTAACCTTCACCAAGTTTTGTAATATTCTGATGAAGTAAAAAATGTGTTTAAAAAAAAAATTCATAAAATTATTTGGTTAAAAATGACCAAACAGCACAAGAGGGTTAAGCAAAACTTGTATTTTTGTGCAGTACACACACTCTCCTTTATACGTGAATTGAATCCTTTTGTGAAACAGAAAGGTTCTTCAGATGTTAAAGGTTCTTTATAGAACCGTTTAGACAAAAAGATTCTTAAATGGCTTTAGTACCGCCTTTTACTTTGATATTGATCTGAAGTTCAATGCATATTTAAAATCACAAGAAATAGTTAATAGATAAGAAATCTTTGCATAACTACAGGAAACACTGCATCTAACAATGGTTTGGAAAATTCCTATTCTGTGTACTAAACTCCTGAAACATTGGTGTCTCTTTGTACTGCTCTAGCAGTTCTAGAGATTATGTGTATGTGTATGTGTATGTGTATGTGTATGTGTATGTGTATGTGTATGTGTATGTGTATGTGTATGTGTATGTGTTCATGTACTCATATATTGAGGCGGCAGAGGCTGCAAACACCGAGAGCTTCAGTAGGCCTATGTGTAGTAGCGTAGCATGTCTGCGCCATTAATTTCCACGAGAGCACGCGAGCCGAAGCCAGTCACGACTAAATGATTCATGATTTACTAGAGATTTAATTATTGGATGGTGAATTCAGAAATAATCGCTTTAGTACATTCGGCAGGCAATTATACAAAAATAATATTAAAATAGCGCGCCAAATCGGCTGCCAGGCCAACGGGAATTGTCCCAGTTCTCCGATGGCCAGTCCGTGCCTAAATTTCCACAGACACGCAGAATGTGCAGGATTCATATATTGTCTTTTCGCGGCTTAATATTCACAGACGCTAGTCCATATCGCGTTTTGATTCAAGTGCACTGACCTACTTTTGATTTATTTGTCCAAAATGTGGCATATTCCGTCCGCGTTAGGCTATAGAAATTCAGTTTTTATGACTGGATTCTACAAACCAGTCTGTGTTTTCCGCATCGTGGAAATTATAGGGCTGTATGTCTCAGAGTAGTCAGTGCAATTTGGGAAAGAAATCAATTAAATCTGTATGTGGATGTGTGCAAATATTCAAATGTAATCCCCTTTGTAATCATTAACATTTTCATAAGAAACTGTAATTTAATTACACAGTTTTTCTTAGTAACTGTAACTGATTGCAGTATTTATTTTGTAATTAAATTACGTAACACCGTTACATGTAACTAGTTACTCCCCAACACTGTTAAGATGTCATGTACTTCCAGAGGGAATCCTGCTCCAAGTGATGAGCAAGTACCTTTTTGAATGAGATGAATGGGAATGCTAACGGACAGGTATATGCTTAGATCAAAACCCAACTCTCAACCTGTTTCCCATGTGAAACAGAAGCTGCACTAGCTGTCTGTTAACTTGATAGAGTGATAAGAGTTAGAGAGGCAAACAGGAAACTCACACTGGTTGTTAGATGGTGATAAGATGACAGCAAGCCGAATATTACAGCCAGCAATGAGGACTCCAAGAAGATTTCCACTAGATTTCATAGAATCATAAAAGACAACAGTTTCATAAATCTATTAATTAACAGTAATTGTTTATTGTTGTAAAAAATGGACAAAAATACAATTTCAGACCTTATATGAAATATATGTTCCAATACATGTTTTACTCTAAAACTGTGAGAAAATCAAAGCCCTAAATCTAAACAAGTTGTGTTTCAAATTTGAAGATGATATATCAAAAAACAGGCTTTCACTAAGATTTTGTTTGGGCACAGTAGATGAAATTGGTTTCCCAATTATTTCCAATGTGGTCATTTTTGAACACAAGGAGCACAATTTCACAAAGGGTACAATTTTTTTTCCATTCTGTCCAATTATGCTCATTCATTTTTTTTTTTAACCTTCACCAAGTTTTGTAATATTCTGATGAAGTAAAAAATGTGTTTAAAAAAAAAATTCATAAAATTATTTGGTTAAAAATGACCAAACAGCACAAGAGGGTTAAGCAAAACTTGTATTTTTGTGCAGTACACACACTCTCCTTTATACGTGAATTGAATCCTTTTGTGAAACAGAAAGGTTCTTCAGATGTTAAAGGTTCTTTATAGAACCGTTTAGACAAAAAGATTCTTAAATGGCATCGTGAAGCACCTTTATTTTTAAGAGTGTAGTCAGTAACCATGATTACAAACAAGGGAATAATTAGAAACCTAGGGCTATGTCCGAAATCACCTCCATACCCTTAAATAGAGCACTATCTGAGGAGACAGCCATTTGTAATGGTGTCCAAAATGATAGTGGGCATTATCAAGTGCACTCATTTAATCCCATAATGCACTGCAATAACAAGTGAACCACCGATGTACACTCAACGGCTAGAGAATACCCACAATGTACTGTTAGGGTCAACGTGAAGTGGTGTTTGCAACTCATTTTACCTTCGCATTGTGTATTTCAGAGTGAAACTGGAATTTCAAAGAGAAAATATGAACCATCAGGAATGGATTGGGTGGTGAAAAAAGAGTCAAATGTCAGCAGAATAGAAAAGTTGTTTCTTTAAATTCTTGTTTTTTTTCCCCCTTCAAAATATTCTTTGGAATCATTTTGAATTTCAATGGTAAATAGGGTACATTTTGATTTCATATAGACCCTAATGTCCACCCAGGTGAAAAAGACGTAGTATTAAATGTATTAAAAATATACTTGAAATTCAAGTAGTATGTTTATAATACATTTGTATTCCCAACATGCTTATTTGAAGTGCAATAAATATATATTGAATTGCATTTTAATATATTTCTAAAAAGTATACTAGAAGTACTTTTGTATTAAATATATGCTTAGCTATACTTCTAAGAAATATGCTAAACAGAAGCATACTTTTAATGTATTTATAAAAAGTATACTAGAAATACTTTGGTAATAAATATATGCTTCGTTACACTTTTAAGGAATATGCTAAACACAAGCACACTATTAGTATATTTCTAAAAAGTATAGTAGAAATACTATGTTAATAAAAATATTTTTAGTTACACTTTTAAGGGATATGTCGATCTGGCAGGAAGAGCAAAGTGTGGATATGGAGACTGGAAAGAATGAAAGACCATGAAAACGGCAGACTCACTGCAACTCCAAATCAAAGCAGATGGACTCATTTACAGCCAATTAGCCGCTACACTTTAAGAACGGCCTCACCTACACAATTAAAGCCGTTACAAAAAAAACTCCCCACAGCTTCAAGAAAGCAACCCCACCCCCAGAGCCCAGATGGGAGGCTGGAAAAGTGGTGCTCGGTGTAGGGCAACAATGGAGGAGAGGCCCACAGGCACGGCCAGAAGGCTGGAGCACATAAAAACACAGCAGACAAGAGAACAAGACACACAACGCAACCTGATCTCAGGGTGTGATTCACACAACTCCGGAGTGTTTCACATGATGGAGTTCAAGATATTTTATTGGCTTGTCCTGGTTCTTATAGGTTGGGTAGGAATGTGAGATCCTCCCTGTTTATGAGAGCTTCCATGAAGATTCTCTTAATTCAGTTTGATCTCTAAACATCAATGCTTACACTATATGAGGAATGTAAATATCTGCGTTTTGAGATTGTTTGTTAAAGCTTAAATTAACCAAAAGAATGTTCCAGAGATTTGGACAATAGTGAAAGTGAAAGTGACGTGACATAGTATGGTGACCCATTCTCAGAATTAGTGCTCTGCATTTATCCCATCCAAAGTGCACACACACACCGTGAACACACAACAGTGGGCAGCCATTTTTTGCTGCGGCGCCCGGGGAGCAGTTGGGGGTTCGGTGCTTTGCTCAAGGGCACCTCAGTCGTGGTATTGAAGGTGGAAGAGAGCATTGTATATTTACTCCCCCCACCTACAATCCCTACCGGTACGAGACTCGAACCCGCAACCTTGGGTTACAAGTCCAACTCTCCAACCATTAGGCCACGACTTCCCAATAAGGCCATGTTACTAAAATGGGAAGCACACTTGTGTTGTGTAATAAGGGTGGCTGGACAGATTGCCTCACAGAGAGAATGGAAATCATGCTGGAATTTTGCAGGAAATGTGGGATTATGTGTGAATTCAGTTTTAGAAACACAAACTGGGTGGTATTGTGTGTGTGTGCCAGTTTAACATCTGTCATGGATTCAACTGGCATGAATTTATTTCTCTCTCTCATTAATTCTGTGAAACACACACATATTGTATGCACATAAACACGCAGACCACTTTATTTTCAAGTATTAAGTATCTAGAAACACCGAAACAGTCCAGTTCATACAACTAAACGTGGTTCTTGCTATAAGGTATCATTATTACCAACCAGAGTTCCAACTATCTGAGTTAAAGCTGTGAAATACAAAAACATGCAGGTAGACCGTAGTTTGTGATGTATTCCAATCAACACTTCACTCAACCACTTCATTATTAAATATTATTTATGTAGAACGGGACATTATGAATAATTAACCGTGTCTACATCGTATATGACTGTTGTCTATAGACCGTTGACTATAGAGACTGTACACTGAATGTGACACTGCAAATCATTTGTACATCATTAATAGAACGAGGCATCAGTTTACTGTCGGAAACTTTTGTTGCTCTGAATCCACTGTAGACAGAATCACTGTTTATAATAAATTGTACCGTTGTAGACATGGTGTAAGTCTGATATACTGTAGATAGTAAATAGCAACTGATTTACAATTGAGATACAGGTTTTCACAAAAACAAAATAAATTATAAAATGATAAACCTCACAATTAGCCTTTAAACCATTTTTTTAAAGACAAGGGATGAGTCAGAAGTATAAATTAATATATTTATTTAAAACGGAGTTATGTGGGTGGATTTTTGCAATGGTCTGAACAAAAACTGCGGACTGGTTTATTGAAAATGAAAATTCATTCTCTGCCACACGCAGACGGTTGTCGTGGTAATAACCACAGTAAACAGTAACCATTCGCGTGTCTGTGCTTAATGCGCATCTCATATATGAAAAGCATTTTAGGGGGCCCTTGGCTTTTAGGGGCCCAAGGCGGACGCTGACCTTTGCCTAATGGTTAAGTCTGCCTCTGGAGATTATGGTCATTTATGGTCATTTCCCATTACTCAATGCTTTCCAAATAGACCTTTTATGAAACATTTTATAGTATCAAAGTGTAGGGTCCGAATGAATGGGATAAACTTTCACAGGCGAGAATGTGTTTTGTGTGCTAACATGTCAATATTACAGGTTTTTAAAACTATGGTAACATTTTGATGTCATGTTAGCTAATGACTTTGTATTGTTTTATTGTGTTAGTTTAGCAAAATCATCTGCTAAAGTCTATTGCAGATATAGATATCCATACATGTGTATAACTACGGTTGCTGACTCGCAGTCATCTTGACCTTTGCTGGGTCCCAATGTGCCTACTTATACTACGCTCTTAAAGTATGTACTTTTTTTGGTGAGGAAAAAGTTCACACTTTTGAGTGTGTAGTAGAAGAGTAGGCAAGCTTTGGGACATGTCATACAATTGTGTCTTTATCGGACCGCTCTGTCACACGCACCCTGTCACTGTAAACTGGCCTGTTAATCATCTTGTCACAGTTAGCATTCTCCATATTTCATTTCATTTAACTTCCTACCGTATAGGAGAAAAAATAAGTAGCACGTTGATCTGCCAGCCGTATGTCTTTATGCAGAGAACACTGCTCATATTTTTTTTGCATTTTAATGGTCAAACGGATATGTATAAACATTGTTGTTGCAGATTAAATATAACACAGATAACATTAAATAAATATTTCTACCAGGTTAAATGTTTATTATTAGTAACTCAAACCCCTTTATCTAAGCCTCTCTACTTAACCATCGGTTGTGCACCTCCGCCATGTTTGCAGATTTTTTTAATGCTTCTTACTCGTGTTTGTAGTTCTCAACCGAATCATTCATCAAAGCGCAATGGATTGTGGGCAATATTAGCCATTAGAGTGTGCATGGATCCACACTTCAAAAATCTACCTGAAATAGTTGACCATCCGGGGACTTCTGGCATATTCTTTTCAACATACTATGCTTTGGGACACATGTATTCTAATCTCACATACTATTAAGGATGGATAGTATGAACATTGGGACACAGGGCTTGATTGTTAAAGGAATGGCTTTGACCGTTCCAATATAGCGGACGGCTTATGTATAGTGGTCTGTAGCACCATTGCTACATTCTGAATCTGCGCACACACAGAGATCACTACTGTACCGAGAGGCTTTTTTATTGGTCGGTGCTGAAAATTCATTCACCAAACCTGAACCTGATGTGAAATACTCATAGGGAAATTTCAATTTGATTTGAAATGGCTGAATTTCACACATTTTTGCCAAGCAACGATACATCTGACCACACTTTTTCTGTCATGCTCCTTTACTGGCAACACTGAAAATGCCAGATTCATGATTCATTTAAAAGTTCAGTGCGACTCCCACTAGAGGGCAAATCAGTTTATAATAACTGACTTGTGTGTGAACAGAACCAAATTTACTAATAATGAAAAATGTAGTTTTATATACTCTTTAAATCAGGTTTCTTAGCAAGTATAGTTGATCACGGTGAACTTCAGCCACTCTCAGTTATGATCGGTGCTGCTTCTGTATGGTGAAAGATTGTTTTGTTTGTTGTTTCATCACCTTGCCAGCTACTCATCTTCTGCATCACTCAAGGCTAAGTGTAGCATGTTACTGAGATGGTGGCACCGATAGCGTTCTTTCAATACTCCTTTTTATCCCCAGCAGATTGTCCTGGCCTCAAATGGACTGATATTGAAGTTATGCTCAGACACGTTGCTATGCATACAGTGAGATACGTTTCAGTTGACAGACAACACAGACTTCTTCAGCATTTTTGTATTAGTCTAAGCTCAGTACAGGAATGTAACTGCGGCTCTTTGTCCTCATTCTCGCTGTTTTTCTCTCCTCTAATCAGTCTTTCTATCACTCGTCCAGCCTCTGCTTGACTCCTTTTGTGATGGTCCACTTCATCTCAGTTATAAACAAAGCCCCCAACTTGCCGTCATCTACACCAATCGTTTAGTCTTTAACCTTTCTTCCCTCTCTCACCTCCTCGTCTCTGCACTTTCATCTGTTCACTCCTGTTTTAGAGGGATTACTTTGAATTAGCTGCATGTTAGCCTGTTAACAAAGTCGAGTGACCAGCTGCTAATTAGGTAGCCGACTAGTTCCAAAACCAGTTTGTTTTTTATTGCCAAGATGGTCTACCAGTTACTGTTTCAAAACACATCAAACCTGCTTAAACTGGATTTTCCTATTGCAACAAAAAGTGCTGCTTAGTGAAGATGGTGAGGAAAACAATGATGAAGTCAGTGACGATGGTGTCAACAATTACAATAAGAGATGACAGTGAGGATGATCTAATGATGATAATAATCAGTCATATTTCATTTCAGCTCAGTAATTATTCACAGCCTCAGTTCCTCTTAAGTGTCTGTTTATAGAAGAACCGCCCATGTTACTTCCCTGCTTATCCTGATTGCTATCAAACCAGCAGGAATTTAACCCGCAGATCTACACACTATAGCTGACAGTCTGGAAAGAGAAGATTGATTATAGACGTTGCCCTCAGGTAATGAACGCAGTACCACAAATGCCCTCTTAAAAGAGATAGTTCTCCTAAAAGTGACAATTCTGTCATCATTTATTCATCTCATATCATTTCAAACCCGTATGACTTTCCTCTGTGCGTTGAACACATAAAGAGAAGTTTTGCACTGCTTTCCCCCATTCAATAAAAAGGTGGCTGATTTTGGGGTGAGCTATTCCAGATTGATTAAACAAATAATTCTTCATGCATAGTTGTGTTCAAGTGAAGCATGAGTAAAAGTTAAACAGACACAGCATGGAGTGACTGGGGCTAGTTGTCACAGGGGCTGTATCTCAGAAATTCCCAGGTCAGAAGTTGAATTACACAAACGTTTTCTGTGTCTGTGGTTTTGTATATTGGTTTAAAACACCTTGTTCACCTTGTCTTCAATGTTTTATAACCTGTCAGGTTTTTATTTGATCAAAAATACGGTAGAAATAGTATTATTGTGAAATATTATTACAATTTAAAATAACTGTTTTCAATTTTAATATATTTTCAAATGTAATCTATTCCTGTGATGCAAATCAGAATTTTCAGCATCATTACTCCAGTCTTCAGTGTCACATAATCCTTCAGAAATCATTCTAATATGATGATATGATGCTCAAGAAACAATTCTGTTTATTATCAATGTTGTGCTGCTTAATATGTTAGTGAAAACCAGGATTCTTTGATTAATGTAAAGTTCAGAGGAAGAGCATTTATTTATTTGTAACAGTGTAAAAGTCTTTCTCATCAGTGTTAATCAATTTAATGCATCCTTGCTGAATAAACCCCCCCAAAAAAAGTACACTTATATTTTAAGTGTATATAAAAATAAACCTACCCTGAGAAATAATCGCTAGAGTAATAAGTGTAGTGTGACAACTTGCCCCAGTCTCCTCTAAAAACTTGAGTTATAAAGGGGTGAATGATTTAAAAGAACCAAAAGTGTGTGTGTGTGTGTGTGTGTGTGTGTGTGTGTGTGT
>NW_015506071.1:274317-301559 GCF_001515645.1 Sinocyclocheilus grahami
GAGAGAGAGAGAGAGAGAGAGAGAGAGAGAGCGAGAGAGAGAGAGAGAGAGAGAGATATTACCAGGCCTCCTCAGTATCTGCTCAGTCATCGGTTTGTCTGCTGCACAGTGTCTACAGTCTGGCTCCAAAAGTCTTATCAGAACTCCTCTGTGACTTATACAATAACCACACACACGCACACACACACACAAGCACAGATGCATGATATTGTCTGTTGCAATGCTTTTGACAGGTTTGTTAAATTTAAATGTATCAGTATATCTGATGAATTTAGGGGGGGGGGGGGGGGGGGTTTGTGAAAGATGTTTTCTCTTTGGAGGGATGATTATACTTTTCTGTGAATCATACCCTATTTATTGCACCAAAATTTGTTAAAACTTTACTATATTTAAAGGTGGATAATTTTATCAGTTGTTTATTGCAACAATACATAGCATGATTTGTGAAAATTTAACTATATTGAAGGACATGGCACAGACTTCTTCATGGCTAGTTTTTGCGTATTTTATTTAATTCTGTAACCTACTTGTTCTACAGATATGTGTGTACTAGTGTTAAATGCAACTGTTTTTGACAGCGTTGATAACGTTTATGACAGATAATATCATGATAATGTTTGCGTTTCCCGTACCGAATGTCATATCCTGTCAGCAAAAACCTGTCCATGGGCTTTTTTGATTGCTTTCAGTTTAAGTGCCAGCATGATTTGTGAAAATTTAACTATATTGAAGGACATGGCACAGACTTCTTCATGGCTAGTTTTTGCGTATTTTATTTAATTCTGTAACCTACTTGTTCTACAGATATGTGTGTACTAGTGTTAAATGCAACTGTTTTTGACAGCGTTGATAACGTTTATGACAGATAATATCATGATAATGTTTGCGTTTCCCGTACCGAATGTCATATCCTGTCAGCAAAAACCTGTCCATGGGCTTTTTTGATTGCTTTCAGTTTAAGTGCCAGGTGTTCTGACAAATAATGCTACTTATCAGATTATGCTACCAACACTGTATTTATCCTACTGTAAGGGTAAGTTTAGGGTTGGGGTAGGTGTACATGTTAATAAAGCCTCACACCTTATTAATATTATGCTGGAAGCAAAATCTGATAGGTAGCACTTTTCGCTATCGAATTATGCTACCATCTGTTTTAATGGGAGGTAGCTAAATCTGACAGGGTTGCCAGATATTGATACTAAAACAAACTAAAAACTAAAAATAAATAAAAACAAACCGAAATTATTTCCAATCTTTTGCAAATAAGATAAGATAAATATATCGCTAACTCTAATCTGCAAATTTCTACTTTATTATCTTTCTAAAGTGTTCAATTAAAGGTCCCCTGAAATGCTTAGAAACACGCAGCATTACTCTATGTGTTGACGTCATTTGAACTGAAACAGGAAGACAGGGCGGGACATATCCAGCAGCCCCGCCCCTTTTTAAAATAGCCAATAGCGTTCGTTTATATCACAGCGTGGGCTAGAGCCGTTCAGAGCCGTTCAGAGCCGTTGAGCTCCGCAAAGCCGCATTTGACAGGGTATGCCAGCCACAATCTCATCCATATTGCTATAAAATATAGCATTCTGTGTAGAATTCAAATAGCTCCGATACATTTTGTGGTCTGCGCTGAGTCGCGCATGTGATCCGCTCCGTGCTATCGTGTCTCTGGACCGTAGCAGAGTGTGTGCGCGGCGCGGTGGTTAGTGTGACAGCGCCAAACCAGACTTCGTTTTTTCCTCAATGGAAAGCATATTTACACTGTTTGAATCATTCCCTGTCCCCTGTTTAGTGCACTACGTGCCATTCACTGTACAGAAAATACTAATTCTGTGGACAAGTGACTGATTACAGCCGCGGCTTCAGCGTCTATTTTATAGTGTAGGGGGCGGGCGCTTCGGCTTCTAGAGAGCATTTGATTGGACAGAAAGTTTGATGCGAAGCTGAAGAACGATGTGACGTCAAAAAAAATTGTTGAGCCGTTTTGGTGGAAGTGACGAACTGCAAGCTTTGAATGCTTATATCTTCTAAATGCGAATTTTGTCACTGTTTTGGAGCACACTGCCTTATAGATAACCTTAAGACTAACATATTGATACTAACACCCAAAAAACTTTAATTTTGATTTCATTGGGACTTTAAGTGGAAAAGACAAGTCCAAAAGCGCTTATAATAGCTGGATCTGGCAGCGCCCTCGCCCTCACTCGCAACTCTCTCAATCCTCGTTCACTCCGCCAGCGTCTTTCAGCGATCATTTTCATAACAGGGACGCTAAACATTCTTGCAAACTGTCTAAACTGAATTATTTACGTCATGCAGGCATTCAGCAGACTAACAGCATATTAGTCATTCAAAGAACAAATTTTATTTTTGAACATGAAAAATTTACAGAGGTCCGGACCTCGGTGGCCTCATAGCTGGTTACGGGCCTGTTTAGAACTACAAATCAGTGTACTTCAGGCCTGAAAAAAAGGGGGGGAAAACTTAAAGGGGTCCTATTATGCTCTTTTACAAAGTCTTGCTTTTGTTTTGGGGGTGTACTAGAACATGCCCTCATGCTTGGTGGTTCGAAAAACGCATTATTTTTCACATAATTTACATTATTATAATACCTTTCTCCCCAGCCTGGCACAAACGGCTCGATTAGTTCCGGCTTTGATGAAGGTCCGCCTTCCGAAAAACAAAATGTGTTGTGATTGGTTAGCTGTCCCAGTGCGTTGTGATTGGCGAACAGCTTAGACGGTGTTTCAGTACTGCCCCGACCCTTGCTCCGTCTTTCAACTAAAGTTTTTGGGCGAATCCGGCACTGTACTCCTCATGTTGCGGAAGCTGTCCTCAGTAAAATGGGCGGCACACAATAGCAAATTGGGGTTATAATGCTCAGGAACAGAGTTAAAAAATAAATTGCAACCACTGTTTCCTGACATCATCCACTTTCGGAAGCCCAAACAAAGACGTTTGGGCACGGAGGTGAAAAACAGCGTTTCAGGCGGTCGCGCACCAGACGAGAAGCGCAGCGTATTTTTTATGAGTGTAGGCACACCGGCGGCACCGTTCGGCATATGTCCGCGGCACCCAGCAACGTCGTGTTGTACTTGTAAGAATTGTTCTAGACATGCCGAAAATTTGAAGCTACAGCACTGCAGCTCTTCTTTTTCATTTTCTCTGATGCACTAAATCTGCAGCAACGCTTCTTGGTTTTCTCTGATGCACTAACTCTGCAGCAGCACTTCTTCTTCGTCGTCTCGTCTGATGCATTCAGTCAACCAAGCGTTCAAACCACGACCTCACCCCTCCCCACCCCCCAACCATTCGAATCTCCGTAGGCGGGAATTATTTGTAATGATTGTGTGTGTTTTACTGTGGCAGTAACAAACCTCAGTGCTCACAAGGGGGTTTAAATGTTTGTGTTAAGTGGATGTGTTATTATTCAGGTAGTTTGCTAAACATTTGGACCGTTAAGCTAACTTTAACAGCTTTAACGGTTATTCCACCATGACAGTAGCTCACTGAAAATAGACAACTTTTTATAGAAGACAATGCAATAAATAATATGTGGATAAAGCTATACATCTCAGTTTGCATAGCATCTACAAGCAGAAGCTAACTGGGCTATGCTAAGCCAAACCCAAACCCTAGTAAAAACAGTTTACATTAATGCCTGCTATAGAACCCATTCTGTGAATGCATATGTTCTTGCATTGCATTATTAATTGCACTTTGACAAATTTCAGAACGCAACGACATATGAAATCTAGTTTGGGTAGCTGAAAGCTGTGATGGATTTTTTCTTGATGGAGATGGATGCTTATTTAGAGAATGCAAAGGAAAGTGTTTTAGGAAGATGGACAATTAATCATCTCTTTTTGCTGAATTCCTTTATTAGTTTTTGCAATGGCCTGCACATGGTTAAGAAAGGGTCAAAAGGGTATTTTGGGCAGAAAGCTGAAATGTTCAGACCAAAGAACATATACCTTTTCAATAATAACAATATGTATATCATGCCATCAGATTCTTACAATAGTGCTTAATAGAGTAGAACTAAGGCCGTGTGTCCACCAAAAATCAAAATGTCCAGGAGGGTGGTGGAGGGGAGGCGGAACAGGGGGAGGGATGGAGGGCCAGGCCTGTGAAGGGGAACAGGACCTGGATCATGGCATGGACTCTGGAGCAGGGGGCAAGACCATGGGCCGTGGAGCAGTGGCAGGCTTGGACCATGGAGCAGAGGGCCATGGTGCAGTGGTGGACCTGGACCATAGGTCAATGGCAGACCTGGGCAGTGAAGCAGTGGTGGACCTGGGCTGTGAGCCGGGTCTTGGAGCACTGGCAGACTGTGGAAAAATGGAGGACCAGGACCATGGAGCAGTGGAGGACCTGGACCCAACCATGAAGGATTAGGGAACCAGGTTGGAGCCAGAGACCAGGATGGAGCCAGCAGATCAGGAAGCCAGGGCAGAGTAGGCGGGACCGAGGAACCCCATGAAGGAGCAGATGACCACCAGGGTGGAGCCGATGGAGCAGGCGACCAGAACGGAGCAGGTGACCACCACAGGTCAGGAGGCCATGGAGGAGCAGAGACATGGATGGAAAAAAAAACGTGCAAATGATAAGCTTTTGTGACGAAGCGCAGCAGTGGCCCGTCAACTGTCCTAAACTTCTTTCATGCTGGCCTTGGGCAGTAGGTTGAAATCTCCGGGGGCCCCCCACACAGCTGTGGGCCCCTATAATTGTCACCACCTTTCTCCCCAGTAGCAACATCTTTGGTCTCAACCGAAAAAATTAATTGTGCCACAGAAGTGCTCTCAAGCACTCAAAGTTAGGCGTTTTCAGCAAAGCGCCTTGCGTTTTCAGTTGGCTAAAAATGCTTTGGTGGACACATGACCTAACAGTCATATGATTAAATGAATAGTTCATCCAAACATTTCCTCACACTCAGGCCATCCAAGATGTAGATGAGTTTGTTTTTTCATGGGAACAGATTTGGAGGAATTTAGCATCACATCAGTGCAGTGAATGGGTGGCATCAGAATGAGAGTACAAACAGCTGATAAAAACATCACAGGTGAAGTATTGTATGTATTGAATTGACAACTGTAGGTTGTTTGAATTGTCATAGTCTGTCAAGTCAGATTAGTTTTCGTAAAATAGTTTGTATTTGTATTATGAGTTTCCATGACAAATCATTGACAAATCAATATGGTCATGGAAAAATATGAGATGGAAGAGAAAAAAATATTTATAGTAAATGCTTTTGCATTTACTCACAGAGAACTCAAAAGCATTTTCCCTTGGAAACGTCGCATTTGCTTGCAAAGAACTTAGAAGGTTTTTTTACCCCAAAACTTTGCATTCGCTCAAAAAGAAATCAAAAGGTTTGCATTCCCCCGAAAAACTCCGTTTACTCACATTTTTGGGTCCGCAAACATTTTATGAGCAAACACTAAGTTCATTGATGAAATGCAAAATGTGTGAGAGAAAGCAAAGCACAAAAAAAAAAAAAAAAGTTTATTCCCATCTCCAATTTAAAAAAAAAATATATTTTCTGTCCCTTTATGGGCCCTGTATCATTCACAGATCTGCAGTGAGTATGTTTCAGGTCTACAACACCACTGTTCTGAAATAATTGACACTAATGTGCAAACACGCACGTTCACAAGCATAATCTCTGAGGTCAGATGCACTAACAAAACCTGAAAACCAAAAGATCAAGCACAGAGATACTGAAGTGACTGTTTATCAAGATACTCACAATTGCACACACACACACACACACACACACACTGAAGGAATAAACAAACCACAGTTTGACTGTTTAAAAAGATGAAAGAGCAGGTGAGCCCAGCACACTTAAGATGGAGATACTCCTGACCTTGCTTGATCAGTTTCTTCCATAAACACACACACACACACACTGCTCCTATTGTCTGTGTGAGCAGGTGTGTGAACTATGATAACGAGAGAGATGAGCTGTGGTTCAGTGAGGTGGGGCTTCCTCAGAGGAGATGTACTGGCATTTACATACACACATTTCTCACACATACACACACGCACACAGCTCTCAGGACTCACTCTAGCCCTGCCATTTCCAGGTTAGCCAAAGCGAGCTAACTCACGCTTATCTAATCTGAGCCTGTCCGCTTTTTCACAGTCTCTCGGTTCATGGGCCGCAGGACCCCTTCCCTCTTGGCTTTTTACGCCTGTCTGTTTCAGATACACCCCGTTTGTGTCATACACACCTGTGAACACCTCGGCAAGAGTCGTGACAGAGAGTTCAGAGGCCACAGGAAGGCCTCGCTCCTCTTTTCACCTTTTTGTGAGAGATATCACTCACTCAAATGCCAAACCAACTGACATTTAACTAGAAGAAATTGATTCACACTGCCAGAAGAGCATCTAACAAAACATACGAAAGTGAGTTCTTCTAAAAGTACTAAAGTTCTTAAGGGGACAGTTCACCCGGAAATGAAGATACTGTCATCATTTACTCACCCTCATGTCCTTCCAAATGCGAAACATGCAAAAAAAGTAGTATAGCACAAAATTCATATTAACTGCTTGCATCCGTCTTGTTCACGTTCATTGTTTGGAAAAGAGCAGCATGAACATCCTGCATAATATTTCCTTATGTGTTTCACGTATGAAGGAATATCATGGAATGACTTTTTTCTATGAACTACACCTGTATTAATCACAGAACTCTTGAGAGCTCAAACACAGAGTGAGAGAAAGAAAAGAAACGTCTTCTAACTCTGATCTAAATCCTGGCCAGTGTCTTGAAAGTTTAATTGTGTGCTCTGCTACTGATGTCAGTCTGCATGTGTTTATGTGAAGGTGTTTCTATCTGCATCTGTTCCTCTTCACAGGGTGCTAATGAACAGTCAAACCCACCTGGGCTGTGGGGGGATATAGATAGATGGATAAAGAGAGAGAGAATGAGAGCAGAAAAGTGCAATGCATGCAAGAGGACAGATATTACAGTCCTTTAATCAAAGTATCCACTTGGACATGCCCTAGATCTCACTAATATCTGACTGAATGGATCTATCATGAACCAATGAAAGAATGGCTGAAATACTTTGGTCATTAACATCAGAAAACAAAGGATATGCCTTCTTTAATAAAACAATCACTTAATCTGATTGAATTTCATTAAAGTGAATATGTTAAATAGCACATAAATAGAAATTGATGTTAATTTTTCAATACAGCTTTTAACTCAAATTGTTTGGCTGATAAAATAATTTGTAATGAATCGAGAAAAAAAATGGAAGACTTTTGGACTCAATATTAAAATATATATAAAAATAAATAATACACACACACACACTAGTAATTAATTATTTAATATATTAATATTATATATATTTAATAGTAATTTACACACACATATTTATGTGTGTGCGTGTAAATTACTATTAAATTATATATATACAGTATATATATATATATATATATATAAAACAAAAAACTGATGGAAAAGTATTATAAATTCAGCATTTATGTTATAGTATTGCTTTTAAACACTGGTTTAAAAAGTGCTGTATAAATCAAGTTTTACTTAATGAACCATATTACTACTTAGAACAATTATCATTTTAAAATAATTTAAAACCATAATAATATAATATAATATAATATAATATATGAAAATATGGTATTAATTGAACATATCAATTAATCCTTCATCAGTGGTCAGCTGAGTTTTTATAAAAGCAACTCAACAGCATGCAATACAGTGATTTTACCATGGTATAAATGAGTTTTAAGAAGTCCACTTCAGGTTTGTTCCCAAGAACACTCCTTACTTGTGGTAAAATCACTGTAAAGCACCCTTGAGTGACTTATTGCTTAAATATAGCATATATAATTGTTTATTAATGCCAGCATGTCTAATTATTCTTCTTGTTTACTTCCCTCGCAGGGGAGAGGGTAGGGGAAGTCGCTCTGTGTCGAGCTCTCCTGACGGGGAAAACAACAGATCTTCAAGTAAAAAACACAACCCACAAAGCTTCCACAACTTTCGCAAGCAATATTTAGTCGGAAATAAACCTGAGTTAGACCTCCACCTCACCCGCAAGTCATGCTATGGAGATAAAGATAGGAGAGGCGTGTGGGTGAGTGTTTGTGTTGGGGGTGGGGTGTCAACTCAAGCAGGCTTCCATGTAGCTAATTTATTTACAGATTTAATTAGACCGATTGAGCCCTCACAGTTCTGAGAGAGTGACTGAAAAAGTGAGGGAGAGAAAGAGAGAGAGAAATGTTGCCAGAGCTACACTACTTTAATTACTCTCTCCTGCACCAGATCCCCTCTCATTGACGTCTGGGGAAAAGCTTAATTAAAATCCTCATTATTTTACTTTTAATTAGTTCCCCCCTCTTTTGTTTCCTTTCACCATATGGCCATGTTCCATGGTCAAATTAAAGTAATTGAGCTAATTAAGCCGATTGCCTTAATTATTCAATGCGCTCTGATTGGGCGAGGAGCCTGCTTTTTTTCACCCTGCCTCTCTCCTTCTCTGACATTCTCTGCTCTGGGAAGTTCACAGTTGTCAAGTCTGTCTCTCTGTCACTGAGGCCCTACTGATTCACTGCACAAGTGGCTCATTACTGGCTAACACTGAGGAGACATGTTCTAGAAAGTGATCTGATGGAAACCTGAGGGAGCTTGCCACAACCGACCGCACCCTCCTGTGATATTAAAGTCTAATGAGTTGATATTACATGTAGAATCATTTATGAAGCAGACAGCCTGATGTGAGTGTTGTTTTGTCAAAACATTGAGACTCGGCAAGATGGAGACCGATACCACTAGTCTATTGAATGCTCTGATATCTGTCAGAGCCGTGGCCAAGCATTTAGCAAGCGAGCTGCGGTGTGCATTTTGAGTTCAGCTCACCTCGATTCCTGTTCCTTGGTTATGACTATCAATAGGCATGCCAAAAACAAAAATACTAGTGGTTAGCAGTTAGCATGCATGTTCCAACAAGTTAGGGGCAGAAAGAAATATAGCTTATTTTTAGCAGGAGGGGGACTAAAAATCGAGACGAGAACAGGGTTCAGACCTCTACTCTGCGGCGTAGTGGATAGAATTCATGCTCCATCAATGCCATGAGGCTAATGACGTGAGTTTGAGTGCAGCTCATGTCATTTTTTGTTTCAGCATCCTTTCCTGTCCTGTCTATACTATCAAAATCAATAAAAGTGCCAGAAAGACCAAAACAAAGAGACTGTACTGAGGTTTGGCAAGGCTGTGGTAGAACGTTGTGCTATGAGGCTTATGTGGTGTGAGTTTAGCGAACTCATTCTCTAATGAGAATATGAGTTTGTCATTTCATGTTTACACATCATTTCCCGTCATCTTTATACTGTCATTATCGATTAAAAGAGAAAATGTAAAAAATAAAAAAGCGCATGCTATAAGATTCTTTTAAGCTGTGAGCAAGTAGTTAGCATACAAGTTCTGACATTTTCTAAGTCTGAAATTGTGTACTAGAGTAAGTACTACATTTGTACTTTGTAGTACTACATCTGATAAAGAACGTACTTCACGACTGTTAAACGTATGTTCAATACAGTTTGTTCAGTTCGAAGGGCACTATAAAGGGCATAGGGAGCAAGGGAACACTACAGGAATTGGACAGGGAAATTAAACCACTCATTGCACATCACTCCAATAGAGTGGTGGAACTATGATGTCAATTTGTAGGCAAAAACCCAGAAGCGAGTTAGCATTTTAGCACTTCCGGTTCCATCATCCCAGAGTCAATGGTTTTTTTGAATGGGATTTTGGTTAAATCCCTAAAATAAGGTCCGTGGTTCACACAGGCTCAAGATACTTTCACGTTTTATTCTACGACATAAAGCACACCAGTTACACCCCACTCTGGATTTTTTAAAAACAATTACGTTTCTTAAAAAAGACGGTTGCTAACAAATTGCTAAATGGGATTACAGGCGCTGTCGGAGATCACGCCGAACAGTTTATCAATTTACAGTATTTTCCAGTCGTAGTATAATTTGTAATACAATTAATTGTACAAGAACCAATTAATAGTTTCCCGCATTATATATTGTTGGTCGATGATGTTTTTTTGTTTTGCCCCGAAATGCAACACAAGTCTTCAGATGGAAGATGCTCATTTTATCGCTTTCCTACATATGCTGAGACTCTGGGTCTGTACCATAAGATAAACTCATATGATTATTCCATGTAAACACCACATTTACTGGCTTAGTCGTGGTGAAAGTGAAACTTTAACGATGCATATAGTGCTTAGGCCACGTTAAATTTAAATGTTTACGGCCACATGAAGCTGTTAAAAAGCATATAGATTGAGGATTTTCTAGAAGCAAGGATAGAATAACATTTTGTGTACCCACCCTAACAAAGCTGAAATGTGGTACTTTATTCACTAAAATAAGTTTAATCTTACCATATCCAAAAACTCGCTCACTCTGCTGTTATTTAATAGATTAAATGCACTAGAATTTTATTGAATAGTATGTGGAGACACGTTTTTAATTAAAATATTCATATTAATCAAGGATTTATTGACTTTTAATGCATCTTATTTACTATACTATTTATTATTAATGTCTCATTTCAGTTTTAGTTTGGCTCTAGTTTTGTATTTATTCCAGTTTATATGAAAAGGTTAATGTAGCGTGGATTACAGAGTAAATCCTTTTCACTGAACACATTAAAAATAAGTTTGAAAAAGTTGTGGGAAGCGTGGTGGTGGTGACGTTGAAGGCGGGCGGCCGCGGTGCTGTAGTTCGTTTGTAGCCTAAGTTTAACTGCGCTTTTACATAGGCTTCAAAATTCATCAAAGTTATATTATTTTGTGACGATTATCTTGATGGACACAACGTGTAAGTTTCATGAACCATGGTTGAACACAAGAGTTTATTTTTTGCGATAATCCAGTGTCATGCTAACAGCCGATCCGCCTACATATTTCATAGTCATAGTTCCCCCACTCTACAGCCTATTTAATGCAAGTAATATGTCAAAATAAAAGAAAGGAGAAGAAAATGACTTGAGGCTCTAGTGTTATTAATGAGTTTAATTAATAAAAGGTGTGGTTTGCACACGGTTGTTCGCTGGTATAAAGCGTGTGAGAGAGACGTGACTGTTATATTGCAAAAATGGACTGTTACACACTTGATTATGGTTAAACGGCAAAAACGCATCTTAAATAATCAAATTACATTTATTTTCATATTAAACATCTCAAAAGACACTCAGTTTAGCACTTTCAAATATGACATAATAAACATATGAATACAAATGGATCTATTATTTACACACATGTATATTGCAATAGAATGCATATTACAAATTTACAGAAGTAGAACTTCTCTAACACACAGAACTCGAATACGTAGAACAGAACTTCTCTAATACACCTGGCTCAAGTTTTGTCTGTGTTTGACGATGTTACAGGGTGTTCCAAATAAATACATTCTGGCAATTGAAGTGAACTTCAATAGATGCCCCATACTCACCGAATAGGATTCAACATTGTGTAGGAACCCTGTGGATTGGGACGCAGCTTGGCTAAACAAGACAACAAGTTGAGCCACGGTGCTTGTGCAATGTTTTGAAATGGCAGACAGCGGCCCTGTGTGATATTTAGGTACAGAAATTGTGAGAGGAAAACAAAGCGTTTCTAAATGTTCTTAGTTGTTCGCTGGTAAAAATATCCACACTCTTCTCTTTCCCACTTTTTCACAGCATGAGGCAAGGAAACTCAGGCAATTACACTCATTTGCATGTGTTAATATGATTAATTAGTGAGTATAAACACCTTTTCCATGACAGAAGCAGCAGAACAATTCATACACCTGCAAACTTTTTCTGATAAAGGATAATGCCTGTTGACTAAGAGGCTTTTTTCCCCCCCTCAGACCCTCTAATTGGCATGCGAATATGCCTGGTTAATTAGGAATATGCAGATGAAGCTTGATTGGTTTGAATGCAGAATGTAAGTTGAGGCACGGTGGGATTCAAATTGTGCCGAGGTTTTGATTTCCTTACTTATCAAGATATGAAGATAATTGCAATTGTGATCATTTGCATACGTTAATGAATTTGCCTGATGCTTTTCAATCGAATCTGAAATAAATAATTGATGCACGATCAGCACCCACACCGACATCAGGGATGATTTTTTTTATAACTAAGCGCATTAAGATGGCATTTTGGAGCTAATTTAAAGAACGTATCACCACATCTTTCCAAGTCCTTATGAATTTCATGGTGCTTTTTCTGCCTTGAGACATTAAAATGAGTTAATGCAAATAAAACAAGAAATTAATGCAGAGTAGGTAATTTTTTTATACATGCATTAATTTATATTTGTTTATTAATTAAATTTTGTTTATAGATATATACACTATATATATATATATACACACACACTATATATGCATTAATTTCTTGTTATTTGCATAAATTAATTTTAATGTCTCACAACAGCAAAAAGCACGATGAAATTCTAAATCTCTAAGGTAATTACAAAAATGTATCAAGTAATTTATTGGTTATCAACTTCTTATGTAATTGCAAAAAAAACTGAAGAATTACTACTGAAAAAATTTTTTTTAAAATACATTTTGCATTAAAATAACAAATGTGCCATCAGTTTTTTTTATAAATGTCAATTACTTGTCTCTAAAGCGAGAAGAGCAATTTCCCACTATAGTTTAGAGGTGGCTTCAAGGGCAGGAGGTTGTGAGAAGGGAAAGGGGGTGAAAAAGTTGTGCTGTGTACTTTAATTGCGACATGGTAAACATTTAACGTGTTTGATTGTTTTGAGGCAGCGAACGGAAAGGAGCGACTGCCTCTTAATTAACTAGGCGGCAGATTAGTCCTTATTAAATTCAAACACGGGATCAGAGCAGAGTTCAGCCTCCCCAGTGCAATAGCAGCACAGATACGGCACTCACAATGAACTTACACACTCCACGCTCACATTTAATTGCTTCTGTAATGGTCCGAGCTCAAGCCCTATTCATACTAACCCTTTGGGTAATCAGGCTGAGAGCAAAGCTAATAACTAGGAGAAAAATAAAAATAACTAGGACAACAAATTCATTCTTGGCAGCTGGGTTTTGTAGGATTTCCCATTTATTGGATAATTACACCTTAAATAGACACATGTTGAGCAGATAATTCAACCGTTACAGAGAGTACTGGTATAAAACATATTTACAATTCTACACCCTGAACAATGTCCAAAAGATGTACGAAGATATTCTGTTTTTGACGTTAGTCAACATGAAATCAAAACCGACCCCGTTTACTTTATTGATGCACTTTCCTGGTGTTAAAGTGAGTCACATTTACTGCTTGGTGCAATTTTGTGGGCAAAATCCAGTTTTACAGTTTTTCACACGGCTATGTGTCAGATTATGGACAAAAACGGGTTGTGAACAGTTTCATCTTGACTCAAAAAAGCACACATTGCTTTCAGCTGAAGCCCTCTCTCTGAGGTTAGATGTGAGAGAGGCAGGATATCCTGTGAGAAAATAGAAGTCACTTCTGTTTTCAGGGGGCAAGAAATCCACCACAGTTTTATATGAAGTCAGATATAAAGAAATGTTTCCATCGCTCTCAGCCCAAACCCGTTCTCCCTCTCAAAGAACCTTTTTCATTTAAGCCTAAGAATTTAGGCTGTAAAAACATAAGTGCATTAAAGGAGGAGTGTCTGGAGGATGTCAGTGAAGAGCTGTGAGGAGAAGGACACTGGAGGGTAAGCAGAGAGAGAGGAAGAAGAAGGGGCGAAGAAGACGGGGAGTCCCTCAGCAAACCTACAAGACACAAGATTGGTTAAACTCCATGTTTGTCCTCTATGGCAACACTTTGGTTATGGCCTACAGACAAAGACCAAACTCGCATTGTAATATGACCTTAAAGAGTAAAACTCACTTTCTGGTCCGGTAGCACCGGGTTGCTCTGCAGGTGAGTATTAAGGAGTGAGGCTCCTGGCCGGTCGTGCTCGCAAAATAGGGTGCCGTTCACATAATGGAATCGGTCACCGGGGACCAACTGGTTTCTGCACGTTGCACAGGAGAAGCACTGGAACAGAAAAGAGAGAATTGAATCGATTTAACCCTGCGGCCTGTTTTAAGTGCTGAATTATTAGACATGCGTTTTATTGAAGTATGCAGAGCTGCTAGTCGGGCTTAACTTTTTTAAGGTCAGTTCCATTTTAAAAGAAAGCGCATCAGCAGAACATTATTATGAGAAGCTGTAATATATCTAGGCTTGGCCCAGATAAATAAATCTACCATACTGTAATATGACAAATAAATAAATAAAGATTCACATGTTTAATTCAGCTCTAATAAACATCTGCGATTTAGAAAGCCATTAAATATAGTACTCAAGTTAAAGTGAAGCACAGCCAAAAATGGAAAAATCTGCCATTTACTCACCCTAATGTTATCCAAACCTGTAGGACTGCTCATACAGTCTCCACTTAATCCATACAAATGAAACTCAAAGGTGTCTAATGTCATTTTGGACCTCATTGACTTTTAGAGCATGGACAAAAACATTCTTCAAAACATCTTTTAGTGTTTCAAGAAGAAGGTCAGTCATACAGGTTTGGAAAGACACAAAGGTAAGTAAATGACATTTTTAATACAGGTTTGGAAAGACATGAGTAAATTACAGTATTTATTATTTTTGGGTGAACTATCCCTTGACAAAGCTGTCATAGTCACGCTTCACATAACCAACCTTGAGGTGGTAGACATTGCCCTGTGCCCGCATGACCATTTCACTGGCGGGAATGGACTGACCACATGCACTGCAAGCCCCCGTGTGCCCAAACAACCTGGAAAACGCAAATGAAGAAAGTAGAAGAAACACATTGTAGAACCTGGTTTTGCTTTATTGCTGGAGCGCAGCTATGACTTCAGCAGTGCTATCTCCCACAGAGTTGACACAACAGGCTTAACATTAACTGATGCCGTGTGATGCATCTAAGACAGCATGCAGCGTCTCTGATGTTCTCTGTGGGAGCATGTGAGAATGCATCTGCAGAGATCATCAGCACCCGGTGGATGCAAATGAGTCCAATGCAAATCGACACGAGAACAAAATGCTTGTCAGCATAGCATGACAACTACAGCTTCAGACAACTTTGGCTAGGCTATTTGAATTGCAAATGACTGTGGAGACTCTTGCCTCAAACAGTCTCATTATCGACTTGCGTCTTTGTTATAACGATTAAAATTTCGGATGTGGGCACTACTAAATGTGGAGGTGAAAAAATATGGGTCTATGAGTTAAAAGCCTTTTTCCACACTCATTATTAGCTGTTAAAATTAAAACCCATGCATGGTATTTTAAGGGCATAAGATTAGTTTGTAATTTGCTCTTAAATTTTGCAGACTACCTGACCTACTTATGGTTCACTGAGCAATTAAACGATTTCTTAAAATATATAAGGCGAGTCCACAAAGCACTTGATTGGTGAAAGTAGGTGCTTTGAAGTAATATTAGTGGAGTAAAAATTAAAAGGTCAAACAAAATATACAAAAATGTTTTTTATGGTCTGATTATTTTTATGTGGTTTTCTATATTTTCAACCCTGTTACTAAAATTAGATACAGTCTAACCAGTTTAAAATCTTGCTTTTTTTGTGATTGTGTGTGTTTTTAGCAATAAACTTTAAAAAGCATCACATTTTAGCAGACAATACAGTCAAACATATCCAATTAAAAAAATAAGTAAAATGTAAACAGGGTTACAAGTGACAGGGTTGAAAATGTAGCCTGTGTCAAGATATACCAGCTAGTCTGGGACCAAATGCTGGTTTGTAGTAACTGATAAACCTATAAATCACATTAAAAAGAAAAATGTGTTTGTTCACAATAGAAATTGGGTAACAGGGTAGAAGGGTAATGCTCAACCATGCAATCTGTGTAAAAACAAAGAAAATTAAATATGCTTTAAAAAAAATTTCAAATGATGTTTCTCCCTGGATGTCACAATTATTAAAATAATTATTATTATTATTTGTAATGGGGGAAAATGACAGTAAAACATTTTTTTTTAATGTTTTTCCAATTTAGTGATTACATTTAGTTCAAGAGTTTTACTACAATAAGTGGAATATCACTTCAGCAGATTATGTCAATATGATTAATTGCTGGATGTAGTTGAGCAGGACATGACCTCTGAGCTAAGAGGGGGCATACAGAAATACTGTTTTAAAACAAGCTACTTATCATGCTAAATTAATTTGGTCATCTATTATCAGTTGATTGAATAGATCTACTGTAACACTTTTCACAACAAATCTAAATGTCTCGGGTTCTTTGATGTTTGAGCTTGCGTCTGACCTGATGTAGTCTGTTCTGCAGAGGATCATGCCTCCTTTGCTGTAGCAGGTGGTCCCGATCTCTCCCAGCTGAGCCTGACAGCACGAGCACTTGAGGCAGCGCGTGTGCCAGTAGCGTTCCATGGAGAAGAGCAGGAAACGGTCAGCGATGTGACCCCCACAGCCCGCGCACGACCTGGACGCGCACGCGCCGCCTGTAACCTGACTGTTCACCATAGCTACGGCTGGAAGGAGGCAAATGAGAAGACCAGCTGCATGAACTTCTCACCATGTATGATTATTAACAACAAACTGTATGGTGTGCAAAAAAAGGTGATTTTAACGATGAAATCTATAACGCAGAGGTCAGGGTGAAGGGACAGTGAAGGGGACATGGCTCTCCAAAATAAAAACAGTGGTTAATCAATATGTTTTTTTTTAAACAAGTTCTTCAACTTTTCAGTACCTCAGATAAATAAATATTTGTTGGCTGTGCAGCCAAACAAACAAGTCATCAAGTGCATCCTATACTACACAGTGATGCAAAGATATTGGTAAATATTGAGATATATGACAAATTTATATAAGCTATATAAAGTAATGGTGCCGAAGTAAAGACTGAACACTAATAAAGCTTGTGATTCATCATGTTTTTCTATATTTAAGTAAAGCTTGGATATCAAAAATGTCTTATTTAACATCCTGCACATTTAAAAACCCAACAAGAGGTCTTGTGATAAAAAAGGTAAATATTTTCCATCAGCAATGAATAGAAAACTTAACTATACACACACATATATACACACACACACACACACACACACACACACACACACACACACCACCACCACTAAAATGTCATTCAGTGTAACAATAGTTCATATACCAAAAAATGCAGTCAGGGATGTTTAGAGGAAGAATCATTAAAAATACTCTATTTAAGGATCACAGTGCAGCCTCCAAAAACAAATTCATCTTTACTCTTTAAACCACTAGGTTTAGTTTAATCACTTTTTATTTCATATATTTTAATTTAAAAAAAAATTTGTTTTCATTTTTGCATAACCATATCTGTTACGCTGTTATTTGAAACATTAAAGTAGACAGTTATATAAAATATAAAATTCACTTTTGTAAACAGATATTTTCTTTTGTTTGTTTATCTATCTAGAATAACTATAACATGTAAGTAAAGAATATTTGGACACCCAACACAGCAGCAGGATTACAATACAGAACATGTCTTGATGAATCCACATAGCATTTTAAACTTTCAATTCTCAGCTCATACATTGAAACTTTGCCAATTTGAATTTGTAGTGCAAATGTGAACGCACGCACTGCGACTCACCTTGAAGAGCTTCTATACTGCAGTGAGTTGATACCCTGTATAAAGTTGAAGTTATCCACCCCGAGACCTCGCGCTCTTATGACTGTCCTCCTCTTCACGCCCACATTTTACAGTAACAGGGCAACAGGGTTTAATCAGCGTCGCTGTTCTGGACAGTGAGTGGCATGTGAGTTACTGGCTCCGTTGCATTGTGCAGCTCTCCAAAAGAAGACCTCGAGAGTGTGGGCTTGTTTTCTCCATCAGATGTTACATCCAGCAGTCAGACGAGCATCGAGCGACCCTCTCACCGACGGAGGCTTTTTATCACTGCGTGGCGTACCAGAGCTGTACACTTCACCTTGATAGGTTTGATCATTTCTGGGCGTGGCTTCTAACATAATAATCAGTATTAGCCTAATGCATATTTGTCCGTCACGCATATTAAACATAGTGCATATTAAATTTCTTTATAAAAATATAAACTCAACTATAATTTAAAACGGAGAATTAATCTTTATTCTCAAATAAATCAGATAACATACATAGGAATTTATAAAGCAACCCTTATGAAAATTAACCATAATTAAGTAAACGTTACACTAAAGCTGTGCGCGTATTTACAGCATAATCTCTCCCTGAGAACAGACTCAAGTTCAAGAAAATCCTTTTTTATTTTTTCTTCCGTTTTTGAACATATATAAAGGTAAATACACACATTTACAGCTCAAAACAGATTTAAACAACAAGAGATATAATGTAAACAATATACAAAAAGCCAGGAAAATACCCCCCCCCCCCCCCCCCCCCCCCACACCTAAAAAACAAACAAAAAAACATAACACAGTCTCGGAGGTAAGAAGTGGATTATCCTTCACCTGAAATGTTTGTCTTTTCATCCTGAAATGCGAGGCAAATGTTGATTAGGAACCACATTTCCACAAACCCTTTCAGTCGATTGGGATGTTCTCTTTTATTCTGGAGGGCAAGGGCAGTGGCTGTACCATCGAGAGTATTTTGCAGTATTAAACGCGTATTTATACAGATTTCATCAGGCTCCGAATATTCTTCAAACAGAACACAAAGAATGGCCTTCTCAGCCGCCATAGCTGCAACTCTTGCTTCATCAGAACAGGGCGTTCAGCGCACCACCGTTTCCGTTTAAAACACGTTTTGCACCGTTTTGTCGGAGCTGAACGCAGCCCTGGTCAAGATGCGTCACATCATCACGTGGTGCTTGACTTTTATACAGAGGTTTTCAAACTTTTTGACCTCCTCTGTCCAACACTATATCCGAAGGCCCTCATATAATATAATATAATATAATATAATATAATATAATATAATATAAATAGGCCTACAGAAAAATTACAATTTTTAATCTAAATTAATTACATGACGTGTCGAATAATTAATCTTATTAATCGCAAATTACATTTGACTGTGACAATACCCCCAAAAGATTATTTAATGTTATTTTTGTGTTAAATGAGAAAGTATTAAGTAGACATTACAAATAGTAGCTTTAGAAAGAAATATTTTATTTGATTCAACATAAAGTTTTACACAAAAACGTTTGGACTACAACGACTCAACATAAACTATGGAACATAAAAGAAGATCATTTGAGAAACATCTCATAATTTTTTCATGCAAAAAAAATTTACCAGACAAAACCATGCACTCGTGTGATATTGGTCTCGCTGCTCGTGTGATATCCCTTATCATGTCATAAATATGAGACAAAAACATTTTTGGCCTTTTTGCCCCAATATATTGAATTTTAAGGCATAACTGCATTTATGAAGTTGTTGTCCTGCATCATATTTGTCAACAGTCAACTATATGAAATGTAAGATGACGTACAGGTCTGGGGTCGGGGCCAGTGCGTTAACTGCGTTAAAATATTTTAATCACATTATTTTTTCATAACTAATTTATTAAGTTAACACATTAAACTGACAGCCCTAAATAGAATAGAATAGAATAGAATATAGTGACATTACTCCAAAATATGTTCTGATTTTATACTGAATGAAGCTAAATAAATGTATCTTTTATATAATATTAAAGTGTCATGAAACTCTAAAACACATTTTTTGAGGTGTTAACATATATGAACAGGTTGCACATCAGTGAAAATAATGTAATATAATATAATATAATATAATATAATATAAATAGGCCTACAGAAATCTCTCTCTCTCTCTCTCTCTCTCTATATATATATATATAACAATAGTTTCAAAAACTGTATGTTCTTCAATAAAAATGTATTAAGGGAAAATATTTTATTTTAAGTTTACATGTTTTTAAAATTACGATTTTATTTTATAATTGTGTTTTATCATATATTAATAGTAATATTGTTTAAATATAATCTATTTAGGTATTACAATAATAATTTAAATAATCCACGGGCCACTTTGGGTGTTTGCTGATATTAATCTTTATTAGGCTAAAGGGTATTTATTAATGAGTGTGTTTAATGTCATTTCATGTGTCCTAATTGCAGTCATAATTCAGCTTATAAAAACATGGTAATTTAAACCCAAATATAATTATAATATATTAGCCTATATATAATAATACATTTCCAGGATGTTTTATTTGCAATATTTCTGCTATACTGGTTTATGACCTGATCAATCATCATCAGCTCACTCAAAAGAACGACTCAAAAAACGGACATCATAAACAGAAACAGACACGTGATCTGCATTCATAATCTCACATGTCTCGTATGATAAAGACTCGCTGCATTCTCCTCTGTAAAATCACCTGAAGGTCTTGTGGGTTCCACTAGAGATCAGTGTTGAAGAGTAAAGCAGACGAACCGAGGACTGTATGCAGCCATCATCTGCCAGCTTACATTCAAAAACATTATTTGAGCATTTTACATTTTCCCAATATTTTTTTTCTTCCTACTCTACTGCTAGACCAAGCCTTAATTTATCCAAATTTGATATGATATTATGTTTTTTTTCCTGTTTTGAGTATCAATATGCTCATTCTAGCTAACTAACCTGAAGATGCATGTTTTGTTTATTGTTGTAAAAGTTAAATGTGTGTGTAAGCCTTTAACCCTGTGGCCTTTTGTTCTGGTTTCTGACATATTTCCAGTTGCTCTTTCAGATCCGTGTTGAAACTCACATCTGGCTGTTAGCCTGTGGCAGACCTGGATCATCCTGGGCCTTCCTCTTTCACTCTCTGTGCTGCACCTGGAGCTTCCTGCACCCACTGGACTGAACAGACATTACTAGTCATGCACCACAGATTCTCCTGTGTTATTTCAATGACCAAAAACATAATATTTATGTCCCAAGCAGTGTTTTTTTAAATTATTATTTATATACTATTACAACATTTATTAAGATTTTGAATAATAATTTTTGAATATTGAGGTTTTATTTTAAGTTTTCATTCTAATATATGTTTTAGTAATTGTATGTGCTTTTGTTATTTTTATGAGTTTGTTTTCTATTTCCATTTAGCTTTATTTTTTCAGCTTTAGTTTTTAGTATTTGTAGTACTTCAACATAAACTTATTTCAGTTATTTTATATCAGTTATTAATAACTAAAACTATTTTATATATATATATATATATATATATATATATAACATTTTATTTCAGCTTTATTTCAATTAACAAAAAACAATTTTATAAATAGTTTTAGTTATTAATAACAGTGCTGGTCCCAAGTTCTGTGTGTCCCATATTTGCCATAAACATTTTAACTTTTTAAATGGATCGTTCTGTAAAACTGTGACACCAGGTTGTAAATATAAAATATAAACATAAACGAATAATAATACTGACATGAAAAGAAAAGAAAACAGCTCAAAAACAATTTCGTTTGACCACCTGGAGTGAACAAACAACACTTTCTGAAGGTTAAGCATCTCCTTTCTCTGAATTTTTAAAAGATTCAAGTGCTATTTTGTTACCTATTCATGGAAAGTGTCTGCTGATGTATGAATACTTTACTGTGTCACATGACACGTTTAAAGCCAAAGCTCCATCCACTGCTATTTTGTACTATTGTACAACTATGGAGTCTTTTCTCTTTGTTGGAAGATTTTTGTTGTCAAGGGACATGTCTTAAAGTTTACAAAGGCTTCTAAGAGCAGCCCGCACACAACTGAACTAGATCAATTACTCCGACTTGGCAAACAAGTTGAACAGTCTTTTGGGGACATGTGAGGCCCTTATAGAACAAACATCTCAGAAACAGGCACGTTTTACGTCAGTGATGACTTTTGCTTGTCATGTCCCTTGCAATGTTAAGCAGTTCTATGGACCTTTAACTGTATTTCATAAAAACAATCAATCAAAAATGGTAACTTACAAAAATGTGTAACATGCCTAATAAAAATCATTGTCCATATCCTGGAAGGCAACTTAAAAATTGTAAGAAAATTGAGAATTTTACATTCTGATGTGCCTCATTACAGTAAGTAGGCTACTAACTTAAAAGTAAGAAAGCATTTCAGACTTACTGTGATTGTGGTTTGGGTTTTAGTGATCCTCTAAACTGCATAAAGAGCTGATCGAGGGCTATGTGCATATGGATATATGGAGGAAGAACAGACTGGCAGATGAGAATGTGGAATTTGAGAGCCGGCTGTGAAGTTTGTACTGTCTCTTTCTCTCAGTAGAAGTTTAAGAGGATAATCCAACAAAACTGAAAGTCCTGTCATTATTTACTCAAGAGTCACATTGTCAACAAAAAGCATCAAAATCTTCAGATGAAGAGAAATTTAAGCAATATTCACTGAAAAACTTGCCCTGCACTGTACACCCTGGTGAAAAAAACAGCATATGCTGGTTAGGTATGTTTTGAAGCATGGCTACTGGTTTAAGGTGGTCCTAAGCTGGTCATGTGCTGGTTTAAGATGGGCATGTACTGGTTTAAGATGGTCATGTGCTGGTCCTAAGCTGGGCATGTACTGGTTTAAGCTGGCCATGTACTGGTTTAAGATGGTCATGTGCTGGTCCTAAGCTGGTCATGTACTGGTTTAAGCTGGTCATGTACTGGTTTAAGATGGTCATGTGCTGGTTTAAGCTGGTCATGTACTGGTTTAAGATGGTCATGTGCTGGTCATGTGCTGGTCCTAAGCTGGTCATGTACTGGTTTAAGCTGGTCATGTACTGGTTTAAGATGGTCATGTGCTGGTCCTAAGCTGGTCATGTGCTGGTTTAAGATGGGCATGTACTGGTTTAAGATGGTCATGTGCTGGTCATGTGCTGGTCCTAAGCTGGTCATGTACTAGTTTAAGATGGTCATGTGCTGGTTTAAGATGGTCATGTGCTGGTCCTAAGCTGGTCGTGTACTAGTTTAAGATGGTCATGTGCTGGTTTAAGATGGTCATGTGCTGGTCCTAAGCTAGTCCTGTACTGGTTTAAGATGGTCATGTGCTGGTCCTAAGCTGGTCATGTACTGGTTTAAGATGGTCATGTGCTGGTCCTAAGCTAGTCATGTACTGGTTTAAGATGGTCATGTGCTGGTTTAAAATGGTCATGTGCTGGTTTAAGATGGTCATGTGCTGGTCCTAAGCTGGTCCCAAGCTGCTTAGGACCAGCATATGACCAGCTTTAACCAGCTTAAACCAGCTCAAACCAGCAGTCATGCTTCAAAACATACCTAACCATCATATGCTGTTTTCTATTCACCAGGGCATGTTAACAGTGTGCTAAGAACATGCTAGAACATGCTAGCAATGTAGTAAACATGCTAAAAGCATACTAAAATTAACAGTGTGTTTAAAACCTGGCTAAACATGCTAGCAACATGCTAAGGTATGTGAAGAACATGCTAGCAGTGTGCTAACAACATGCTAGAAGTATGCTAAGTTAACTATGCTAGCAACAATCGAAAATTCCTTATGAAAATTAACCACGGTTTTACTAAAAATAAAACTAAAAAAACATGGTTACTATAGCCATGGTAAAACCACAAATTAACCATGATTTTGCTACACTATTAACCATAATTTAACCATGGTATTTTACTAATGTGACTTACTGTTTTCAGCTAATTTTCACTGGCAAAATCATTTCAATAGGAATCCACACAACCACAAATTACACATGAGGGCGAGAGATTTCACAGATTTTGGAACAGGTTCAAGTTGTTCATGTGGATTTGTCATGACGACCAACAGAAACTGCTTGATTTGAAAGTGTCTTCTGACTTGTGTTAGCTGTGCATTAACCATCACTACACTAGAAAGTAGACAGACCTTTTTTGCCACAATTTCATTGTCATTTCTCTAATAGGACCACACTTTTAGGAACATTTTAGCAACTTGCCAAAACATACTATGTTATGCAATATATTATGAGCATGATAAAACATGCTAGAAAAATGCTAGCAATGTGCTAAAACATGCTAGCTTTTGAAACTTGTCAGTTACGTCTAGCAAACACGTTAAATCATTCTAATAACACCAAAGAACATGTTAACATTGCCTAGCAACACTTAAGAAATAAGAAATTTGTATAACTTATTAAGAAATACATACTTGCTAGCAGTTTGCAATTCTTAGTGATTTTATGAAGTATAATTGGGTCTAAAGAGGTTTATTGGGGACTGAACTGGTTTGATATGGTTTCTTGGGGGTTTAATGGTGTCTGAAGTGGTATAATATGATATTTGACTTGTTTTCCTGTCTTCATTTGACTTTCTTTCTGTCTGTCTGTCTGGCAATAAAACCTAAAGGTCAACATCAAAGAATGTCATCAAAATTTTATAATCTAGTTTTTGCATGTTCCTTAAGGCAACAATTGTTCAGGGGTGAATTTTAACAAGTTATGTAATTTTATGTTGTGTTTTTACATTTTAATTAAGTTAATTTAGTATAACTTAATATAAGTCATCCTGTGGCCCCCTTAGATGTTTGAAGATGAGAACATTCTGTCAAAGTAAGAATCAGTCAGTTACAAACAACACTAACAAATATTTTTCCTGGAAATGTTTTATTTTTTTGTGACACAAACTGATCGGCAAAGTCATTTATATTCAACATCTTAACTATACAAATAGACATTCACTCCTATACAAGAGAGCGTCTAGAATTTAAAGCATGCCCCGAAAAATGAAGCAGTCTCAAAAAGTCACTCCACCTATAGTGAAGCCTGTACACTGTACAAAAGACAAAGCAAGTCTCTAGACTAGTCATCCTTGATCAGGTAACTCAATGATATAGGCCTACATAACATCTGTAACATAATCTCATCGCCCTCATTAGTGCATTTACCCATCGAGTGACAGGAAGTCATTCATCTGACACCAAATAAATCACTTATACTTAAAGACACTATAAAATACTTCAAATCTAAAAATAACAGAATAAATAAAAGTAGAAAGATGTGGAAACATGAGCTAACAACAGTAAACAATGCCTTCTCACAAATCCTCAAGAAATGTGACCTGGACATGCTTTCAGGAGATTCAGAGCCTGCAGGTCAAAGCGAAGGAGAAACACTTAAAGTGCAAAAATTATATACAAGTCTAGAACAGTTTACCATTCTATAGTTCAGGAGACTTGCCTGAAACAGGAACGTCCTTTAAGTGTGAAAAGTGAGTTTTAGCCATTATGGAGTGATGGCGTGATGGCGTGTTGTGTGTGTTCAGTGAGAGAAGGTGTGTATGTCGTTGTGAAGGCTGATGATGGGTGAGGATCGCTCTCTCTGAACCCTGCAGAAGCTCTGGCTGCAGTGGCAGCGCTGGATCCACATGATGTTACGTGTGATGTTCTCTCCATCTGGGCAGCGGAAGCGCAGACGCACCGTGCGGGATGAGGACGGCTGACAGCACCTGCCGTCCACACACGAGCCACACGTACGAGGCCGGTAGCGGCGAGCCGTAGAGCAGCCAGCGAACGTGATCTGCTCTGGTTCCCGAGACCTCACCACTTGCCTGCACTTCTTTCCTTTCTACATGACATAAAACAAGAAATCATTCATATGAGTGATAAGCTTGAGCCTTTGGCTTCTTCTGGAACAATAGAGAAATACATGTCAAATTTTATCTGAAACACAAGCTACTCAATATTAACTTTTTGTTTATTGAATTGTTGCATAAAAGCAGTCAGTGTTGGGGAAAGTACTGCGTTACAATATTGCGTTACTCCATAAAAAAGTAACTAATTGTGTTACTTAGTTACTTTTTATGGAAAGTAATGTATTACGTTACTTTTGAGTTACTTTTTGTCACCTGGGCTGGACTTGATTATTTGTTTTTAATAACAAAATGAAAAAAAGCATGTTATATTTTTGGCAACTGTAAAGGCCCTTTCACACCATAAGTGAAATTAATAAGCCTCCGTCTGAAGGAAGTGCCTCTGCACCTCATTCCCAATTTCTCTCAACACGGGGTAAGGAGAGCTGTCAGTAAACATAAATGGGAAAACAAAGTAACTTGCGCTACTTATTTGAAAAAGTAACTCAGATATTTCATTGTAAATTTAAAAGTAATGTGTTACTTTACTAGTCTTTATCTGATTACATAACTCGCATTACTTTGAATTGTGTTACACTCATGAACAGTGAGTGAAAATTGACCATATTTTTGGTAAATTTTCCTTGAAAAATATACAACAAATTTAAAATGCATATAAATGCTTTTCTGAATATAAAAGTCTGTCTTGTCAGCTTTTTTATTTTTGTACATTGGCATATGAATGAACTCACAGTATATGGGTTTATGTACATATGATTGTATGTATACTCAGTGCTAACACTTTATTTTGATAGTCCACTTTAGACATTCTACTAGCTATAAGTAACTTTGCAACTACATGTCAACTAGCAGTCATTAGAGTACTAGTAGACTGTCTGCTTAATGTAAGATAAGTAACACTATATTTTTATGGTCCCCAACACACATTCTACTGACTATAAGTAACTTTACTAACACTCTACACTCTAATGAGAGTTAGTAGACATGTAGTTGCAAATTAATGAGTGTTAGTTAACATAGAGTTGCAAAGTTACTTATAGTTAGTAGAATGTCTAAAGTTGACTATTGAAATGAAGTGTAACCCACTCATTTCACTACAGTATCTCACCTTCATAGCTGGAGTGATGTCACATTCTCTGATCTGGCAAAGGCGAGTCTCTCTAACAAGCTTGCACTGTGCATTATTATTAGTCACACGACTCGAGATGCCAAACCCGCAGGAAGCAGAACATTCGGACCAGTCGGTGGTCTGTGGGAAACATTCAGATGATGGGAAGGGAACCTGAGACACAGGCAAGGACTCCCACTCTGCAGGGTAAATGAGAACACAAAGGTTTCACAGGACACATTTCACAGGTTTCTAGGGCATTCTGGTGGTTACTAGGGTGTTCTGGGTAGTTGCATACTGGTCCAAGTCAAATGAGCCCAACCCCAAGTCTCATTTAAAACAAAACTCATTTGAACAATGTAACTAGTTAGTTAATATTATAACTAATTATAAACAAATGTGTATATATAAATGTATATATACGTGTATATATATATATATATATATATATATATATATATATATATATATATATATATATACTGTATATATATATATATA
>NW_015506071.1:301744-320819 GCF_001515645.1 Sinocyclocheilus grahami
TATATATATATATATATATAATTTCGAACTTATAAAAATGGCAAAAACACCAACAATTACTATTAAAAAAACAGAAAATATATATAAAAATTGTAAATATATGTATAAAAAAAAACCTATTCAAAATATTCATAAAAGTGATGATAGTATCTCAATGTTATTGAAATAGCACTGTTACAAACGGCAAATAAATACCTTGAAAGGAGCCTCTCCTGGATAGGATGCTGTTAGGGCTCTGTATGAGTTTGCTAATGTGGTTGGATGGGGTGTGATGGGGACGGGGGTCCGGTGGGTCTTCCCTGATGCTGTTATCATCGTCACACAGCCACTCCTCACAGCAGCGTCCCGGCGGCGTCTCCAGACGAGGGTTGGCACAGTGTCTGCGGGGCAGAGGGATGTTGTGTGGACACAGCGGCATACAGCCCACCACACCATCCATACAGCTGCACTGGTGCTGACAGCTGGGCTGGAAATCCTCTCCGTGCTGATACACACCACCAGCAAACTCACACGGACGGCCCTGAGCCTCAGCTGAGACATGCACACGATAAACGTCACGCATTTCTGTAGTCAAGAGCCTGGGATGTAACAACTCTGTGCTTAATATTTAACATGCTGGAATCCAGACATATAAAAATGATCTAACAAATATTCTAATCTCTTTTGGGTCATACTGGGTCAGACTAATATTAATTAAAACATGTATTTACTGTAGGATTAGTGTTTGGATTAGTGTTAGTTGCTTGTAATTACACATAATTATTGTGTTATTAATATAGTAAATGCTTGTAACTTGTAACAAGGACACATTAAAATAAATTGTTACCCATTGTTGGAGTAAAACTTGCAAAGGCTTTGGAATAACAAGAAGTTAGCAGGCAGACGATTAAGTTTGGATTTATAAAAAAAAATAGCTTCTTATAAACAATTTACTTCATTTGTAGTTTTCAGCTACTACTTTTGCATACACACACATTATATGTATGTATGTATGTATGTATGTATGTATATATATATATATCTGTCAATATGGGGTGCTGTGTGTACATTAATGAGGAAAAAAAATGATCTTAAATGATTTTAGCAAATGGCTGCAATATAACAAAGAGTGAAAAATGTAAGGGGGTCTGAATACTTTCCGTACCCACTGTATATAACAATCAAAAACAAAATGAAATGTTCTATTTTTAGGTTAAAATTGCAGTGAAAGTGAAAATTTCCTAATTGTATCATATATTGTAAATGTATTATAAATTTATAGCATTTATATTATGATATTAAATTTATATAATATAATATATACATGTTCTTAACTTTACATAACTTTCAAATATAACATTTGTAATTTTTCACTACTGCGCTGGCAACTATATACAGATTTTATATGTATATTTTAGAAAAGGGTTTTCTCTACAATGTTTCACATGACATCAGTATTGGGGACAGTGACTCTGCTATTTATTTATATATTTATTTATTACAAATTGTTCAAACATATACCAAATGATTTTTTTTTTAATCTTCTCAAGTCAAATTGAGAAAACAGAGAAAGTGAAAATTCCCTGATTTTAATATAATTTATAGATTATATAATGATATAACATTCTTATATAATTTCTTATATATTTATTATAGAGAAGGTACCCTATAGTTGACCTTTTAAATTTAAAACATTTAAAAAATACACAATTAAAATAATTGAAGGGAACAGAAAAGTTCTCCTAACTGAATAGTCACCCACTAACACTCAGATCTGTCTCAGTGATGTGTTTTTCTTACCTCTGCAGAGACCACGCCGAGGGTCCCCTCCGGCCCCTAGGTGGCAGCGCAGGCCCTTGATGTGGTCACAGGGTCGGTCAGGGCCACAGTCCTGGTTGAACTGTTGGGCGCACACCTTACAGCAGCCGCACTCATCCAGCACCCAGCTCACTCCGAGCGGACAGGAGGGTGGAGACGGGAGGCAGGAGCAGGGACGGGAACAGCCTCTGGACACCTGCGGGAACAGCAGAGAGAAGAGCACACAGCTTCAGCCCTTCACTTCAATACATAAGGCCAGCAGTCAGAAATGAAAGGCTTTCACAGAGATGACAGCGTAGGAGTTGTTAGGCCAATGTTTTTGTAAGTTTGTCTGAGTGGGTTCGGCTGTGTTTATATAATACACTCACTTAGGTGTCTGCGTTTGAAATGCGACTGTAGAATCGAATCATAAATATACACTGTAAGATCAACTGTGCCGTTGCTACCATTAGAAGCTATTTCTACCTGATGTGATCCCCATAAACAAATACTTTCTTGATGCAATCTATGCTCAAAAGGTCATGTTTATAAAATTTAAATATTAAAGTAAAATAAAAAAATAAAAAAAATAAAAACGGATTAAAAATAAATGTATTTCATACACATATAAATAAAATTTTGTAAATAATGATTTTGAATAAAAGTGTCTTATGCTCACCAAGGATTATGCTCACATTTGTTTGATCCAAAATACAGTAAGAAATGAAATATTATTACAATTGAATATATAGTTGAATATATTTTAAAATGTAATTTATTTCTGTGATGCAAAGCTGAATTTTCAGCATCATTACTCCAGTCTTCATGATCCTTCTGAAATCATTCTAATAGGCTGCTCAAGAAACATTTATTATTATTATCAATGTTGAAAATAGTTGTGCTTGTGATACATTTTTTCAATATTCTCTTAGGAACAGAAACTTCAAAAGAACAGCATTTATTTGAAATAGATACATTTGTAACATTACTGTCTATACTGTCACTTTCCATCAATTTAATACATCCTTGCTGATTAAAAATATTAATTTCATGTCTTTTTGACACTCAACTTTTGAACAGAAGTGTATATTTTGACTTTCAATAAAATATATTTTTATAAATTAAAAAATTAATTAAATCATGTACAATTTAGCTTTTACCACATAAAAACACAATGTTTTTATCTTCATATGTCAAGGAAACAACATTTTTGAGGGTTTTTTTTTGCACACACTCAATCAGTTTTCAGAACGTCTGAAATAGAAAAGATCAAATTACTTGAGCTGAAATCTAACAAATAGCTGCTTCCATTATTTCAAAATGTTTTATCCTTAATAAATAGCATTAAAAATATTAATTTCATGTCTTTTTGACACTCAACTTTTGAACAGAAGTGTATATTTTGACTTTCAATAAAATATATTTTTATAAATAAAAAAATTAATTCAATCATGTACAATTTAGCTTTTACCACATGAAAACACAATGTTTTTATCCTCATATGTCAAGGAAACAACATTTTTGAGGGTTTTTTTTTGCACACACTCAATCAGTTTTCAGAACGTCTGAAATAGAATAGATCAAATTACTTGAGCTGAAATCTAACAAATAGCTGCTTCCATTATTTCAAAATGTTTTATCCTTAATAAATAGAAATGAATTCACATAAGGAAGTATCAGAGTACAACAACAATAGCCGGTTTGTAAGGAAGGATGGGAAAAAATTGTCCTACACAGCCTTCAACAGATTTCTTCTGCAATGTCTAAGTTACATGTGTGCAACATACTGGCTCCAATCTACTCACCTCTACTTCAGCTGGGCATACAACAAACATCAATACGGTGCAAATAACAGCCAGAGTCCTCTGATTCCTTCCAGAATACATTTCCAAGCTTTCCAAAAAATGAATACCAAAGTAAAAAAAAAAAAAAGTACAAATCCCCAGTGCAAAAGCAGGTTTATCCACTTTTATTCTAAATGACTCCAAAGAATTCAGAGGGCAAATGTTCCAAAGCTAGTCCAGTTACAAAACGCATCAGTCAGACTAGTTACTAAGCTAAAGGTATAGCAAGACTCAAACACAGATGCCTTGTCAGTTTTACAGAGCATTTCCAAAGAGGCAGGTCACCTTATAGAGCGAGCGCGCGCGCGCGAGAGAGAGAGAGAGAGAGAGAGAGAGATGTCTCTGACATCAGCATGGTCAGAGCAGTGGGAGAGTGTCTCCATAATGAGGGGATCCCTTATTATTTGTGTTGCTGGAGCTCTAGGGAGCAGGGTGTGAATGCAAAACTGCAAAATGAGACTGGAGATCTCAGTAGTGTGGATTACAAACGACAGTTAAATGAAACAAAACCACCCAGACACTTAATACAGAGCTAACAAACGCGCTCAAGCAGGGTGTGATCACCTGACCACACGGTTTAATTGGCTGTTTGTTATGTGTTACGAAAGCCGCCCTGGAGAGCTTAAAAACATTGTCATAATAGTGGAACAATTGAGAAGGGAACTCCAGCCGTTTTCCGTTTGGATGGGAAGTCCTGAAGAAGATGCAAAGGAAAACCCCCATAAACAATTCAGCTCTCACACACGCTTCCCACTCATACACGAAACACACTTCTACTTTCCTCGCACACCGAGCGCTTCCTGTTGCGCTTTCTCACTTCCTCTAAGCGTTTCCTACCAGCGGCTACATTCAGGAAACTCCGGCCGTTCACACAGGTTCCCGTGTTTTTGTAGGAAAATCAAAACATTCTCATCATTGTCATCTTGTAAGGACATGAAAAGTGTTTTCTATTCAGTTGCAGGAAGAGCTCTCCGTTGGGCCTCAGGTTTGTGTTATGAAATCCTGGAAGAGAGTAAGATCTCCAGTGTCTGACCTCCAGAGACTGCTTTCATATAACTCATATAACAACTTTCAGGCAGTCACTTCAACACCATTCCTTCAGATTTTTATTGGAATGAAACACCTGATTCAAATTTGATTCAAATATGAGTGATGTATATTTTTAAATAATATTATATGCTTTTATTTAATCAAAAGTGTTAGGAATAGCCTCCAAAGCAACAATGAGATTAAACAGAGAGCAAATGGAGACTTGCAGTAAGTTTTGTACTTTTCAGATTTTTCTCCCGAGAAATAAATCCTAGTAATCTCACGTCTCCCATAGAGTTTAAGACATCTCAACAATGTCTCAAACTGTGCTCAGATTTGTGAAGATATCAAAGTCTGCCTTTTAAAAAAATCTAAGGTTTCAAAATGATTATTTTTTTCAGATTCTTCCAAGAATATATTATCTGAGCAATCCACAATTGTGCACTCTTAAAAATACAGGTTCTTTATTGGCATCTTTGCTTCCATAAAGAACGTTTTAACACCCATGGATGCTTTCCATTGCACAAAAGGTGCTTTTGCAGAAAAAGCTTCTTTTGGATTTTTAATAAGAGAAAAATGGTTAGTTTAAGAACTGTTCACTGAAAGGTTCTTTGGAGAGCCGAAAATGGTTCTTCTATCTATGGCATCACTGTGAAAACCCCCTTTTGGAACCTTTATATTTAAGTCTGTATATCTTTATAGGCTTTATTTTTCTCTCACCATATATAAACAGTTTGAACAGTTATGGCTGTCACCTATTAAAGCAATTTCAAAATATAAAAGTAGCTGTAAATAGACACAATATATCATAATGCAATAAACACAAATGAATAGATTATACAGTTCTGTCCTTTCTACTGTCACAACAGTCTTTGATGTAATCACGTTTTCATATACAGTGGGTACGGAAAGTATTCAGACCCCCTTAAATTTTTCACTCTTTGTTATATTGCAGCCATTTGCTAAAATCATTTAAGTTAATTTTTTTTCCTCATTAATGTACACACAGCACCCCATATTGTTATTTTAGCTGTGTGCTTATTCATCTTTCCCTCGATTGCAACCAGTCGTCCTGTCCCTGCAGCTGAAAAACACCCCCACAGCATGATGCTGCCACCACCATGCTTCACTGTTGGGACTGTATTGGACAGGTGATGAGCAGTGCCTGGTTTTCTCCACACATACCGCTTAGAATTAAGGCCAAAAAGTTATATCTTGGTCTCATCAGACCAGAGAACAGGAGGATTTCAGCTCTGACAGTGTGAGTGTGATTGTGCATCTATGTGTGTGTTTGTGGTATGCACCTCACACGGTGCCCTTTATGCAAATACCATATAAAAATAGGAATCACAAGGAGGGTCAGCTTAGTAGTAATTCTTGCACTATTTGGGAGAGCCGTTTATCAACCCAGAGAGAAGAAGAAGAAGAAGGGAGAGCAAAGGAGGTGGCCAGAATTCCAGAGATTCCTGTCCCACAAAAGCAGGATATGTGCACTGGCCCTCTCACGCTGAATGATGACGGAGAGAAGAGGTCATTAAAACCAGGGTGAGAGAGGGAGGGTGTTATGAACATTTGCTATTAGACAGTCTGGCCCAATCCCAGCCATTGTTACTGGACCAGACAAACATTTCCAAAGCAGAGATCAAATGGACAAGGTTATATACACCAAATAATGCATAGTCTTCATTGTCTATTTCTTAAGAAAGCATCTATGTACTAGTGCGTTAAAAAGCCCAGAAGCCAAATGTGACCGTGGACCACAAAACCAGTCATAAGGGTAAATTTTTCGAAATTGAGATTTATACATCATCTGAAAGCTGAATAAATAAGCTTTCCATTGATGTATGGTTTGTTAGGCTAGGACAATATTTGGTCGAGATACAACTATTTGAACTATTCAAGTTGTCCAAATGAAGTTCTTAGCAATACATATTACTAATCAAAAATTAAGTTTTAATATATTTACAGTGCAAATTTACAAAATATCTTCATGGAACATGATCTTTACTTAATATCCTAATGATTTTTGGCATAAAATAAAAATCTATAATTTTGACCCATACAATGTATTTTTGGCTATTGCTACAAATATACCCCAGCGACTTAAGACAGTGAGAAACCAAAGATGCACAGTCACTCCAAGAATACTATAGGCCTACAGTGAAAAACAATTCTTTGCTGAACCCAAGAACATTGAAGAACCTTTATTTTGAAGAGAACCTTTATATTTAAAACTCTCAGAAGTGTGCTTAATTGTACTGAATGTGCACTTGTAGTGTACTTCAAATCTTATAAGCATATATATATATATATATATATATATATATACTGTATATATATTAAAACTGTAGGGGAGACCGGGGCAATAACTGCTAATTTAAACTTATATTTTATCTCTAGGTTATTGATAAAAAGTTAACATGAACAACCTATGCTAATAAAGGCGTGGCTAGCTAGCATATGAGATTTTATCATGGCTGCAACATCGGGGGCAATTGTAACATTGTGTTACCCCGAACCACATGGCCCACTGTAAGCACCTGGTTTGTCCGTGTTGACATACTTTTCTGTTAGAAAATGAGCATTTAAATGTAAAACTACATTTAAAAATTATTAGTTTTACACGTTAAATAATGAGTTGCTTTTTTAAAAATAAAATGAATATTATCTACACATGATCTCATTTAGTTATTCTGTTAATATGTTACTTGCAGATAATATAATATGACCAAAATAAAAGTGTACTTAAATAGAGCACACTTTCATGACAGTTTCTTAACACATTTAAAGGGTTAGTTCACCCAAAAATGAAAATTCTGTCATTAATTACTCACCCTCGTGTCGTTCCAAACCCGTAAGACCTTCGTTCATCTTCGGAATGTCACACATTCCATGTATGTAACTACCACATTCAAGGACCAGAAAAGAAATGTCCAAATCTAGTACCAGTGTTCTAGTACACAGTTTTTAATAAAGAAACCTCATTAAATGCTTGATGTGCTTGTGTCTATATATTTCAGTCCAATGACCTGTGTTCGGACCAGAGTGCTTGTAAACACATGATATAATGCCAAAGATGGATAAGAGGTTGCAGTGAGTCAGCAGGACGTTGGGTGTGTGAAGTGTGTTTGATGGAAGGGTTGTTTTTTCCACAGCACTGTAATGGAATTTGTGCTTCAATGACTTACTCATCGGGACAAGCAAAACAGAGTGTGAGGATATGTTTACAGAAAAAGATATTATAGCAACACAGACACATTATAAACTCTTACAAGAACCATCTTCAAGAATACAAGACAAGTCTCACTTAGAAAAGCTTTAGAAATGTTCCTATTCAACATTTCCAACACCATGGACAATCTATTAAGTTGAGGCAATGCAAGTCTTCATCTTGCACATGCTGGTGTCAGAAGAGTGTGGAATCGGCTGCGCTTCACAGAGCCTGCGATCTGCAGCTCTGCAGCAACACCCCCTATACAGGTCAAAAGGTCACGCGCATTCCTCATGAGGATGTCCTGAGAGCATGGGTTCCTGCGTCATCACACACGTTAGAAAACACACTGCACTTGCACTTTGAAACCGCAAGAACCACTGTGTGTATGTATGTGTGACATCTGGAACACTCATCTACATACTGCATCATAAGAGTTGTAGGCTTTGTCCCAAAACCTAGTGAGCTACGGAGACAGCATTTTAAGGCACTCTCCCAACAGAAATGCCGTTTCCAACTGCCTAATTTGAGCCAAATTGTAGATTCATAAAGAAAAATGCAATGCCAGAATGCACTGTGATGACAAATTTGTCCAAAATAGTCAATAAGGGAAGAGAAATATAAATATATAAATAGAATTCATTCAGTACAGAAAAGTATACCGTCAACTTCAAAGTGACATTATTACCGTCGGTCTTTGTGTAGCACTGTGTCCAAACCAAACATACCGTGACATCGCAACACACAATAAAAGGTTTCTTTTTCATGTTAATCAGATTTTTTCCTAACCATCTCATGAATGATCTCAGGCATTTTTGTGTATTGTACAATATCAGAATTGTTTGAGATGGAATATCATTTTTGTGTGACTTTAATAGTTAGCTGTTGAAATGGGTACTGCAGTCCAAATTCAAAATAATGGAGAGTGTTGCTTCTCCCACCTCCTCCTCCTCAGACTCGTTGCTCATGTGGCTTTCCAGATTGAGGATATGCAACAGGAACAAGAGCAACTGACAATGAAAGACAACAAAAGATGATGAGTTGATTTATCCGTGTTTTGGTCATAGAGCTTTTTAGGTTGATGCTGAAGCTTTTTAGGTCAGGTAGAATCTGCAGTCTTTGACCCAGTTCGTTTGCTGGCGTCCATGTGTTTTCCACCAACTGGCAACCCGGGCTGTCGAAATACTATTGGGTATATTGGCAGTGTGAGTGGACAAAAATGCAGAGCACTTCAGAGTATGAGTGTGCATCTTTTTGGCAAGATGAGGTCCAATCCCTCCTTCTTTCTGAGTATTAACATTACGTAGTGGCACAGAGTCAGACTTTTGGCTATCAGCATTTGACTATGAATTAGTGTTTGACACCTGAATTAGTTTTAAGAATGCTAAAGTGTACTTGACTACACCTCATGTGTGGATATGTGCCTAGTTATAATGCTCTACTCCATCACTTGATTAATTTCTCCTGCCATGATGGCTAGAAAACACACACACACACAAGCATCAGAATCTGTTTAGAATGCAATGCTAATTTTGTCAGGTAAATAGAGCTGACTTTTGTGAATCGGGTACACAACTTTAAGTTTTTCAGGTAAGTCTAAAGTACTATTCAGGAACAAAATACTATAATGTATACATTTACAGATTAGAGATGAAACACGATTCTAATGACCAAAATGATTAGGGTTATCAGTATAAGTATTGTTAAAATGGGCTGGAAATGTTCAAAAAGTATTGATACAAGCCTTGAAATAATTTAATCAAGTTTTATGTCGAAAGAAAATATAGCAGTATGCACTTTTTGTTTGCATGAACATTAAATTAATAACATTATTAATATTAACAAATTAAAAAAAATTTCTAAAGAAAATGATTAGTCAAAATGATAAATTATACGCATTTTATGTGCTCCATGAACAATTCTACATAGGTGTTGAGATTTTTAGAATGCATATTAGTTTGTTTTCCATCTACTGGTTAAGATTTACAACAAAAAATTGGTCCACTCACTGCACTATAGGCTTTACACGGAGCCTGCGTCAGACTGTTACTATGCTGAGCAGTATTTACCGAGAGTTTTAGAATATTTATAGATTAAAACCTTATTAAAGATGAAGAAGTTATTCAGTCAAGAGCAGATTTGAGCAGTGATTTTTTCTCTTTTGTTCTTTAATTAACATTAATGATTTACAAGCTGATTTTCTCCCAACAGTTTACGTTCATTTAAAACATTTTATTTTAACTCAGTTAAGACTGCTCTTACAATAAAACTCGGCTAAACTAGCATTTTGACCTAATTTTGTGTGCATTTGTCTGTTCAAAAAAGTAAACTCAGTTCTGTAACGGCGTGTTGTCAGAGACGCGGCTCTCTATGTGCACGCACAAAAAACAGCGCTGGTACCGAATTTAGTTCTCTTTCACGACTTCTTGCACTTAAAATCATTTGAATGCTTAAATTAGCAAGACGGAAAAACACATGCATTTGATAAACTTTCATGACGAGTCAAATATTTTGTCCTAATTATGACTACTTCACTGTTTTTGTTCCCTGTCATTGCTTTATTTGATGTTTGAGGCACAAAGCTGTGTCTTAACCCCCCTCACACAAACCTCAGACCTCAACAAATGCTAATTGTTGCAGAAAAAACCCCAAAGTGTTTTCTGAAAGACTCTCAAAAATTGAGAAGAAATTACACAGAAGCCAGCCAATCAGACTATAGCTTGATAGTTTGTCAGTTCTTGCCATTTTGTTGCAAAAGGATGATCTGTATATATGGTCCATGGGTTTGTATAGCTATCCATCGCACAAGTGTTCATAATTACAAGTTGATTACTTTCACAATGAGAAGCTAAAACTCAGTCATTCTACTGGTGAATCTGAGGTGACTTCTTATGCGGTGCTGAGCACACAGAAAATAGAGTAAACAGTGTTTTCAAAGCGGGTAAAGTGTTGGGGTTTGTGAGGCAATGCGCTCTCACACAGGCTTGGCTGTTTGCGGAGGAGCGGAGCGGGGAAAACCCCTCTGCCGGTTTCTCTTACAGAGCACAGCTTGTTGATTTCATGAGGAAAAATGTTATCACAGAGATTTCCAGGACTATCTGCAAACAAACACTGCTGAGCACACATCCTCACACAGGATACGCTGAAAGCCTGCTTGTGAACATTGACCTTATGGCTTTATCTTTATCAAACTATCCCAATTCACAGGGCCCAGGACAACATTTTTATGGGTGGGCCAATGAGTAGTCTGTCTCATAGAAGACCTTAGTGGGACCAGTACAATGTCCCCAATTACCCCTACAGAAACAAGCAGCGATGAACTTGGGAAGAACAAGAAATGCAAGAAACTGATTTACATCACCGCTATGTCACTTTTACAATCCGCAATCCCACAAGTGGTTATTTATTTCACTTCAATGACTCACATTCCTGCTTGACCCATCAGGTCATCTATTTGCTCAAACGGCTTGGTGCTTACGCTAATTTAACTGAACGAAATCTGTCTGCCTGCAGAGGCTCTCAGACTTTCCCTGAGTCACCGGCCATCAAAAGACACCTTTATCCTCTGCAAAGTCAGAGGCTACCTGCTGCAATTAAGTCAACAGATATAATCACACACACACACATTTTAAAATGCTTAATAAAGGAGCTTCACCTCACTTAAATTTGTAATGGAACACTAGTGTGCTGCTGAAATGCAGTATACACTGAATATTGCCTACACTCTAAAAAAATGCTGGGTTAAATACAACCCAGTGCTGGGTAAAATAGGGACAAACCCAGCAATTGGGCTGTTTTGACCCAGCGGTTGGGTTAAATGTTTAACCCAACCTTCTGGGTAGTAACCCAACCGCTGGGTCAAAACAACCCAATTGCTGGGTTTGTCCCTATTTTACCCAGCACTGGGTTGTATTTAACCCAGCATTTTTTTAGAGTGTACTAAAATGAAACAGTATACAGTATGCAATGATAATTATTTCAAACCAAGGAGTTGTAAAAGTGGTCATTTTTAGTTTTGTGTCTTTACTTTTGGGAGTCAGATCAAATGAATGTGTAAAAAAAATAAATAAAGAGTTGTTATTGCTTTTGGCGTCCTTAAAAAATTTGGTCCGCCCATTAAAATTGACTTCGCTTAGGACCCCAAAACAATTGCACTGGCTGAAAGACCTTATTATTGGCACTATATTCAGTGCCTGATTAGAAATCTCACACAATCTCTTTATAATATATTACAACTACTAATGTTTTTATGTCATATATTACAAAATTAGTTTATAACCAAAGCTATAAATTGTGGCATGAATCATTTCTTGTTCAAGATTTTTTTAGATGCCTGTATAGCATACTAGCTTAACATACCGCTAGCAAACTAAACTTTACAAACAGCTTGCGCCAGCGCAAAACCCCTTTTGCTGTTAAAAACGCACTTTGGGTTTAGTCTACAGTACACTCTATGCGAATGATCATTTATAAGTTTATGTATGTATTATGTATATAAATAGCTTCCCTGCAGGGGTCCTCAGTGGACTCGATTCAACAGAAGATCCCAATTGTTCATGACATTGATGTATTTGTCACACTGGAAATGGAAGCACACTGTGCTCTGCTGCACATTTTGTCAGATTTAGAATTTTATAATCACCTGAATGATGTGTATACAGAAAAAAAAGTGTACTGCAGAAATAGTAAGGGTAGTATGGCAGTGCGCTTTATACTTAACCATAGTTGTCAGGTCCTCTTCCAAGCAACCGCACAAATCTGTCTGGTATTGTCATTTTATCACATTTCTGTTTTAAGTGTGTGTTTGAAGGTCAGCGGATTTTGTGGTCAGTCCCATGGCTGAGTGTCTGATCAGAACAAACACTGACAGTCAATGACGTGTCTGGGCCCATTGTGTGCGTAACGCTTTACTGCAGTTCTATTCAGCAGTTCAATTTGTCTTTGCGAGTTTTGTTTGTTTCAGTCATGCTTTACCACCTGACTAAATTAGGAGACAGACTATATTTGGAATAGCATATTGTACTACCACACTGTGCAGTACACCAGAACACACTGCACTCAATGTTATATATCCCACAATGCAATGCGTTCAACTTGACCTACCATTTCCAGTGTGATGAATGAACTGAATTATCAAAAATGATTTTTGCATTATTTTCCTTGACTCATTATCTGATTGTGCTGTCAAAATGTCAAGATATTTGTACAAAATGTAATTAAAATGCCACTAAAATCATGTGACAGTTTAGTGTTACGAGTTTAGACACGTGTGATTTTGGCTGGCTTTCAATAGATTTGCTGTGAAATTTCACATTTAATTCTGTTATTTTTTACTTCCCGACAAAGGTACACAACCTTTGCAATCACAATTTAATAAATTGTTTCTGCCATAATTCTTAAATATTAAAATTAAATGTGATCTTGCTACTGATTACGTTATGATATTTTTTTTCTGAATTTATTGTTTAAATGCTATAATAGACAGTGTATATTATACTGTACAGAATTCTGTTAAGTATCAAAATAATATTCCATTCTAAACACAGGCATAATAATTTATATGATTCAGATGCACGATTAAAGGAAGCACCTGCACACTTGGGAGGAACCTTACTGACAAACAAATTTCATGCTAACCATGCAGTAAATGACCTATTCATTTGGGAGGATGTGGCATGTCACCCAGAGTTGTATTCAGCGCATAGTTTTTGGGTCACACCTGGTGTGTGTCCCAAACATTATGTTTATAGTGTCCCAGCATCTGTGAGCAAACTGTATCCTCTCTTGGACGTCAACTATGGAAATCCCAGTGCACAGAACTCTCTCTCTCGCTCTCAGTGTTTTTGACCATTCTCTCCTACATAAACTCGCTCAAAGTCTCTGTACTAATGGAAAAACAAGTGCGATGGGTGTGTGGACATGAGTGTGCGGTGAGACGGGAGGTTACCTGGAACAGAGACAGACGCTGGGTGTGAGAACCGACCCAGGGACACCGCAGCTGTGTGTGTGTGTTTGCACCAAAGGGTCAAGGTTTGGCTTGTTACCATGGCCCTGCTAACCTCTGCTGTAAAAAATTACCGTGAATTTAACGGTAAAAGACTGTAAAAATGCTACAGTAAAAACCTGTTAAATGGTTAACGGTAAATTCCCCTACTATATACGGTGAAAAACTGTATTGGACATTACATGTAATTTTACGGTAGTATACCGTTTTTGGAAGTGAACAGTTTGTTTTGTGTTCCACAGAAGAAAGATAGTCATACAGGTTTGGAACGGCGTAAATTATGACAGTCCATCATTTTTGGGTGAACTATGCCTTTAAGTTGGTAGTGCTCTGAAACGCTCTTTCTGAAGCACTCTGAGTGCTCTGAAATGAGATATTCTTTCATTTAACATGGGTCAGTTAGGCAGCTGTATCCCAAAACACACCTATGCTCACCTTTGAAGGGAGAGGTGATGCGGGGTGGTTTTGGGAATGGGATTAAAGCAAATGCCCACCCCACCGTGGGGTGCCAGCGCCCTCTAGTGTAGAGTTAATACCTCTCGTCCCTCTCCTTTTACGACCATCACACTTCTTCCACAGGTTGGCCTGAATATTAACAAACAAAAACAGCAGAATTCTGCTGGACAAATGCACTTCTGCTTTGAAAGACTACACTCTAAAAAATGCTGGGTTAAATACAACCCAGTGCTGGGTAAAATATGGACAAACCCAGCAATTGGGTTGTTTTGACCCAGCGGTTGGGTTAAATGTTTAACCCAACCTTCTGGGTAGTAACCCAACCGCTGGGTTTGTCCCCATTTTACCCAGCACTGGGTTGTATTTAACCCAGCATTTTTTAGAGTGTAAGAGTGCCATAAAATGTATTTAAAAAGATATTGTTTAAAAATAAAAATTTAAATAAATCACTTTCAATTATATCAATAAGAGTTGAATATATAAAAATTGTATTTTTATTTTTTATTTTGATGGTAAAACATATTTATTTTGCAGACAACTTGCCTAGTTACTCACCACTATGGATGGCTTGGTCATTTGACAAGATGGAAGGCAGAATAACTCTTTTATAGCAATGTTTGGAGATTTAGACCTTATTGGTGAAAAGCAGATGCTAAACATCAGTTAAATGCAAGTGAGAGAGTGTGACTATTACACAAAGTATGCTATATATTTTAGGGTGACCATAACTTCTCTTTTTATCAGTCATGTCCTGAGAAAAGGTAATGACTGAAAAGTAGTTTGACCAATAGCATGCATGCATTGTACTAAATCAACCAACTGTGGTGTGTGAGAAAATGGGATCTACAGAGAACAAATCAAAGCAATGCAAATACAAACACATAATATAATGTATGAGGATTGTAAAGAGAAAGTGTTCCCAGGACATGTCCGGGAAAAAGAGGATGTATTGTCACCCTACAATGTATGCTTGATATCAATATCTCATAAAGATGGTTTAAATAAAAGTAATATAAAATACAGTACTAGTTACATGCTTAATATAACCATGTTGATACAATGGGAAACAATTATTGTGAGGACAGGCCTACTTGTTTTGGTGGAGCCTCTGAGGCTCATGGTGCGGGTTGGGAATCCACATGACCACCGGACACTGTGGCAACTCAGAGCAGCCCATCAAAGGACTGATGTGAACTGTATTTAACTGCAATCACAAGTCATCATTTATTTAATACAGATTTGAAAAATAATATTTTGGAAGTCAAGTGTAACCTCTAAATACCTTGACCATATTGTTTGGTTTATCGCTGGGCTTGCTGGAAATAGGGAACATGGGATCTGGGAAGGAAAGATTTGCCCTGCCAAACAATAACCATAAATTGTGAGTAGTGAGATAGAAAAATAATAGTTCTGATGACTAATGTTTGTATTAGACTCGCCTCTTAATCTTCTGAGTGTCTTTTGTCTGTTTGGTGAGAGAATCAGAAGAGACATCATTCAAGGACACCATAGAGTGGCCTTTCTTTAATCGATCTCCTCTGTCCAGCCCATTCAGAGACATTCAGAGACATTAACAATACTCAGAGATGGAAAGTTTTCTGCTTGTATTACAAGACAAATTTCAAATCGGCTTGGGCTTGGATGTAGGTGACACAAATACATTATGCAGTATCCAAAAATCACAGACATTCAGTTATTTCAAGTGAGAACGTAGATGTGCAAGGGTCATAAATGCAATGCAAATGCAGCATTTTTGAGACTGTGTTTCCTCACGCGTGCTGGAGTGTGGCGTTTGATTCCTCTGGTGCAGTGGTGCTCAGTGTCCCAGCAGCAGTTACACTGGCTTTAAAGTCCCTGAGGGAAAATAGATGAGTTTTCAAAGAAGATCAATGAGCCTGATCAGACTTCTGAGTGGAAAGACTTAAAGCAATAATTCGCCCCCAAAAATGAATACATACTTTACTGTACTCACCCTCAGGCCATCCGAGGTGAGTTTGTTTCTTCATGGGAGCAGATTTGGAGAAATGTAGAATTACATCACTTGCTCAGCAACGGATGCTCTGCAGTGAATGGGTGCCGTCAGAATGAAAGTCCAAACAGCTGATAAAAACATCACAATGATCCACAAGTAATCCACACCACTCCAGTCCATCAATTAATATCTTGTGAAAAGACAAATCCATCAACGTCTAACGTCCAAAACATCCATCCTGTTGTCTTCTCACATCAAAATCCACAGAAAAATCCATATTCGTTCAAAACTGTTTTAGACTGTTTTTGCTTAGAAACGGTGCTGGATCGCTGCATATTTCTCTCCCGATTAAGACAAGATGACTTTTTCACTGGAGAAGGCAATATTATGGATTGAGCACTCGTATGAAGTTATCAATGTTTTAATGATGGATTTGTTTCTTACAAAGATGCATCTTTTCACTTCACAAGATTGTTAACTGATGGACTGGAGAGGTGTGGATTATTGTGATGTTTTTATCAGCTGTTTGGACTCTCATTCTGACGGCACCCATTCACTGCAGAGCATCCACTGGTGAGAAAGTGAAGTAATGCTACATTTCTCCAAATCTGTTCTGATGAAGAAACAAACTCATCTACATATTGGATGGCTTGATGATGAGTAAATGTTCAGCAAATTTTAATTTTTGGGTGAACTATTACTTTAAAGAGTCTTTTTAGCTTATATTAATATCCTAATATGATTAGTGAGAAATGTTTCAAATAACCCCACATGCTTTTATTCAATTAATAAAATGACAATGTGGTGATGATGATAAACAAAACGACCAGCTTCCTATTATTGTGCTATTCGTTTACTGTAAGAAAAGCACTTAGATTAAGTTTGAACTGAATTGGATTCGTTCTAAAACTCAGTGCACGATTTTGTCCATTTAAAAGCAGGTGTAATAGCACTATAACAGACAAAAAAACATGAAACATATTTTATATACTTACCTCATTTGTTAAAAACAGAGTACATCCTCGCAAGCGAACTTGTGCCTCTGCTTGTGTAAAGTTTGGCTGCTTAGCAGCAGAAGTTCACTGGCCTACTTTCACTTCACACGCGCTAATGCAATGCTGTTAAGGTATTTGTTATGAAAAATATCTGTAATACAAATAAAATAGATTCTTAAATTAAGAGTACGAAGCATATATTATATCAGTTTTACTATTGTTTTACAACAGTTGATACTACATAAATTAAATATAAATGATAATATAAAACATAATAACATTAATAATATTTAGTGATGTGTTTTTAACAAGAAAACATGCAAATGAAACGGAATAAATCCATTATATTCCATAATTACATTTAATAATTAATTGTAAACGGTTTTCATGTTATTAATAAATCTAGACAGTGACTATAAGCACATTAAAACATATTTTAGATTTTCCAAATGTGTTTGCATGACTATTTTTCTTTCCTATCGGAAGTGCCGAGGGACGCAAGCGCGTGAGATCAGGTGGCGGGTCAGCTGACACCAGCAGAACCAGGAAGCGACCGCAGAGCATTATCATTACACTTTAATATTTACTCGCCGCGTGCAGGCGATCATTACTGCATATCTGGAATATTATTAAAGCTGGCGGCGTGAAGATCAGTCAGGGGCATGTTTGCAGCAGACGACGAGGACGGAGACTTTCTGTCTCCCACTGGAGGGTGAGTCCCCGACGGACAAACACTCATCATGCGGGCGAAAGCCTTCAGACAAACACCATCCACTGTTTAAATAAAGTCTGGGTAGATGTATAACACCGAAACAACTCAAATGCAGCGACGGTATGGGGAAGAAAAAAACATTCTGGTTCCAGAGAGAAGCGGGTCACTCTTTGGCTAATACCGGACATTAATGTAGCAGATAACCCGCAGCTTTCTTATGGGCTGGCAGGTCAACTTGTTGCGACAAAAGTACATGAACAGTTTGAGGTGTTAAATAAGAACAGTTGTTTTCAGCATTCGACACTAGAACGTTACATTCGTTCTCACGTGAAGCCCTTGATCATGTGACGTCTGAGGAGTCCTCTGTGTTGTGGTGTTGAAATCATCAGTTTCACTAAAATCATCTGAGCCGGCCAAGTATTTGAACTAAAAAGCCCACTTAAGGAAGACTAGTTGCCCCAAAAACACGTGAAGACTAAAAAGCATTAAAGTCTCAGTGTAGTTGCAATCTGTAACATTAAAACAAGTGGCGTCTTCGAACGAATTCTGCTAGTTTCTCAGAACTAACGTTGTTTTGTGTAATGCAAGATGCTCAGACATTTTAAGTGTCATTTAAGTCATGTTTTTTTGTTGCTGTTGTTAGATGGAAGGAACCCTGACGTATAATGATTATTGTGCATGGGGTGAGAATATTATACATTTGTCAAAATATTATTTGGAAAATATTGAGTTTCTATTAACCCTGTAAAGCCTACTGTATGCTATTTGATACACAAATGTCTAAGGCCTCTAAATTATCAACATCAAAACTTTGTAGTCTGTTATATTGTGAAAGTTTGCGTTACAGGCTATCAATATTTAATTGTACTTTTTGGCCGTATAAATGTTTTTTTTTCTTCCTTGAGTTGAGCTCCATACTCTCCTATATTATACTATAGGAGCCATAAAAGCCTGATGAACTTAAAAAAAATTATAATAAAAATAACTTTTTTAATATATATTTTGTCTAAAGGTTTAATAAACTGTTCCATTACTACCTATCTATCTATCTATCTATCTATCTATCTATCTATCTA
>NW_015506071.1:321073-322609 GCF_001515645.1 Sinocyclocheilus grahami
GGCCTTATAAATGTTTTTTTTTCTTCCTTGAGTTGAGCTCCATACTCTCCTATATTATACTATAGGAGCCATAAAAGCCTGATGAACTTAAAAAAAAAAAATAAAAATAACTTTTTTAATATATATTTTGTCTAAAGGTTTAATAAACTGTTCCATTACTATCTATCTATCTATCTATCTATATTACTCACTGTTATTTCAAATGTCAGGATTTACAGGGTTGTTACATTATTAAAAGTTAAATTTTTTCTACTCGTAGTAGGGCTGCACGATAAATCGAAATGGAATCGAGATCGCGGTTCGACAGAAGCTGCGATTGTCATGCGTATCTTTCAGTGTCACTGCATTTTGGGGCCACTACATTCCTTCTCTCTGGTGTCATCTGAGGTTATATCCATAAATTCAATTCTGCGTTGGCATCCACATGTGTTAATGGGGAATTTGAAGCTGTTGAGAAGGATTGTAGAGAGGTGGAGAGTCAGCGTATTAATGCCACTCACATGCTGGTAGTTACACGTCCCGGATCAGAGCAGGGCCTCAGTCTGGGGACGGAGCATTCACAGTCACGAGGAGCTGCTGTGTGGTTGTAGTTCCTGCCAGACCTGCTAAAGAGATCTGATATTGCATGGAATTGGAAATGTAAAGGCATGCAGCTCATATGCACATGAGGAGTGATTCACTGGTATTAGCTTTTAGCTTCTCTGAGCTGAGCCACCAGGTCAGAAACCGGTCAGCTGAGCATGGCACGACTGCCACGACAGCAGGACAGTGAATACAGGTGGAGACAGATCCACGGGTCAGTGCCGTATGCGTTGATTAAGTAGCTTCCGGATGATATTGCAGAAGTCATACTTTTTTCAGTTTCATTTGTCGCTGCAGGTGTTCATTGATGCTCTTCAGTTAAAAGTTTAATCAAAAACTCATTCAAAGTCAAAATGAGATCAGCTTTAATTTGAGAGTTGAGCCTTGTTCAGAGACTCATGTGATCTCACACAAGTGGAGCAGTGATTTATTTGCTGCTTTTTTGCAATTTCAGAGCAAAGTTAGCCTCTCTCTTTGGATTGGATCAGGCAACAAGCCAGGGGAATGAGTCTTTCCAGTACACGGCACCCAAACAGCCCCGCAAGAGCTCTGCCAACTCGGGTAAGACTGCAGGAACCTCTGTGTGTGTAAACCGCCACTTAAAGGGATAGTTCACCCAAAAATGAAAATTTGAAGTTTATCTGCTTACCCCCAGGGCATCCAAGATGTAGGTGATTTTGTTTCTTCAGTAGAACACAAACGAAGATTTTTAACTCAAACCGTTGGAATCACGGCTTTGAGAGTAAAAAAAAAACATACACAAACAAAACCAAATTAAACCCTGCGGCTCGTGACGATATATTGAAGTCTTAAGACATGAAATGATCGGTCTGTGCAAGAAACTAAACCGTATTTATATAATTTTTTACTTCTGATCCACCGCAATGTCCAACTGTTCTGAGCGCGTTCACAACATCCGGCACGTGACGTCAAATAAATACGGTCGGGCAAAAA
>NW_015506071.1:322835-345057 GCF_001515645.1 Sinocyclocheilus grahami
ATACACAGACAAAACCAAATTAAACCCTGCGGCTCGTGACGATATATTGAAGTCTTAAGACATGAAATGATCGGTCTGTGCAAGAAACTAAACCGTATTTATATAATTTTTTACTTTTGATCCACCGCAATGTCCAACTGTTCTGAGCGCGTTCACAACATCCGGCACGTGACGTCAAATAAATACGGTCGGGCAAAAAATTCCACGTTGTCTGATGATATATCAAAATCGTCTTCCATTGTGATGACCTGTACTTCTAAATATCTTTAGATCATCGCAGTGCCTGTGAACAGGGCCGCAATCTCTCTGCACTGTGTAAATAATGAGTGACGTATACGCACGACAGATCGCTTCCGCACATGCGTCTACTATCATAGATATGTATAGATGCCCTATTCGACCGCTCCAGATATTTTTGATGCGTCCGACATTTTGGAACATATCGCGGCCCATAGAAACAGTCACTAATGAGGCATCTACTTATACTGTATATATCTATGTCTACTATGCCAGAGCACGTACATGTGCCACGCGCCGGATGTTGTGAACGCGCTCAGGACAGTTGGACATTGTGGTGAATCAGAGGTAAAAAATGATATAAATGCTGTTCAGTTTCTTGCACAGACCGATCGTTTCGTGTCTTAAGACCTCAATGTATCGTCACGAGCCGCAGGGTTTAATTTGGTTTTGTCTGTGTATGTTTTTTTTTACTCTCAAAGCCATGGAGCCCATTGACTGCCATTACATGACTAACAGACTGCAACGGTTTGAGTTAAAAATCTTCGTTTGTGTTCTACTGAAGAAACAAAGTCACCTACATCTTGGATGCCCTCGGGGTAAGCAGATAAACATCTAATTTTCATTTTTGGGTGAACCATCCCTTTAAAAGTGGTCATATCACGTGGAATCAAATTTTTTTTTAATAAATTGGTAAGGAGTTAGAAACTGCATTTATAATTGACCCTTCGCAAAGACCCGCCCCCCTTCGTTACTGTTGCTAGCCACAGCGCTCTCACGCCACACATGTTCTCACACAGTGAAAATACATTGCAGAGCAAAGAGGAAACTGACAACACGCCAACAGACAAGACAGAGCAGGTTACTTGTAAAGTGTTTCGTGTTAAATTTGTTCCTGTGAATCATTACTCCAGTCTTCAGTGTCACATGATCCTTCAGAAATCATTCTAATATACTGATTTGCTGCTCAAGAAACATTTCTGTTTATTGTCAATGTTGTCAATCAGTTGTCCCATTTCATATTTTTGTGGAAACTGAAAGTTCAAAGGAACAGCATTTATTTAAAATAGAATTCTGAACAATGTAAATATCTTTCCTATCACTTTCGATCAATTTAATGCATACTTGCCGAATAAATCAATTTCTTTAAAAAAAAAAAAGAATAAATCTTACTGACCCCAAACTTTTGAACTGTAGTGTAAGAGGAACTCATAGGGGGGAAAAAAAACCTGAATATGAGGTATGATAATATTTTTTAATGCAGATTTTTGTGACATTCTGTCATTTTTATGATTATTATACATCATTTATTTTTTTTGACATTTCAAGTTTTGTTTTTACAGGACCCTCAACCCAAAAGTCCATTTCTTTAAAAAAAAAAAAGAATAAATCTTACTGACCCCAAACTTTTGAACTGTAGTGTAAGAGGAACTCATAGGGGGGGAAAAAAAAAACCTGAATATGAGGTATGATAATATTTTTTAATGCAGATTTTTGTGACATTCTGTCATTTTTATGATTATTATACATCATTTATTTTTTTTGACATTTCAAGTTTTGTTTTTACAGGACCCTCAACCCAAAAGTCTGCACCTCCACCAAACTCTCCTGCTGTTCTCTTTGCTACTGCAGTACATGCCTACAGATAGTAAGGCTTTTTAAGCTTATGTATTATTTGTTATTTCATTCTAGATGTAAAGAATAAAGCATGAAATATGTACAGATCTGTAGTGCTGCACATTTTAAACCAGTTTTCCAAAGCAAAGTGTAGTTTACAAGTATTTTCAGCACTGGTTATCTGTTGTAATGTAAAGTTTGCAGACTAATATTGTGAATACACTGTTTTTTCTGTGCAGTGTTAACGGACAGTATGTGAAACAAGGCAAGCTTGGAGCTGCGGTCCTTGGAAATCATACAACTAAAGAGGTTAGAATGATATGTTCTTCTAAATGGAGGTGTTTCGTAACACATTTACATGTCTGCACTCTTTTTCAGTACAAGATCCTGCTGTATGTCAGTCAACAGAAGCAGGTGACGGCCGCCAGGATCCACAGCGGCTTCATCCTCACTGTGAGCTCTTATTCACATAATTCAAGTCAGACAACACGTTTGTTTTTTTATGTGTTATTTCTAACTGTCTCTCTCACACTTTCAGGTCCAGCCCAGTAACTACTGCACGTTTTACGATGACCAGAGACAGAATTGGTCGCTGATGTTTGAATCCGAGAAAGCGGCTACAGACTTTTGTAAAGAGGTTTGTATTTGTTCTTTGTCGTGTGATGTTGTATGAGGAGCTTCTTACGTAGTGATATAATTGTTTCAGGTTTGTCTTGCCAAAGTGAACTGCAGCGGTGCGTTAGACTCAGTCCTGATCCAGGATCTTGTTCTCGGTGAGGGTCAGGCTGTGGAGAACGGAGACTCTTTAGAAGTGGCCTACACTGGCTGGCTACTGCTAAACCACACCATCGGACAGGTAAAGATGTTTTGTCAATGACCGCAGTGTTCAAAATGGACAGTGTAAATAAAAATGGCTTTGGCGAGTAAATAAGATGCCATTATGATCTGAAACATACTCTAAGCAAGTTAATGTATTTACATGATGCATACATAATGAGAATATGGTTGAATTCTGATTAAAATGTAAACATGGTTTTTAGGAGAATTATAGAACAACACTAAGGTTCGGTAAATTCAGTTTTTAAAAGAAGTCTCTTATGCTCACCAAGGCTGCATTTATTTGATGAAAAATACAATAAAATCAGTAATATTGTGAAATATTATTACAATGTAAAATAACTATGTTCTATTTTATTAAACTTTAAAATGTAATTTATTTCTGTGATGCAAAGCTGAATTTTCAGTATCATTACTCCAGTCTTCAGTGTCACATGATCTGTCAGAAATCATTCTAATATGCTGATTTGCTGCTCAAGAAGAAAAGTAATTTTTATAAAAAAATAAAAATAAAAAAAAACCTTTTGGAGTGTAGTTTTATATAATCTTTTATTTTCTTCTCCTCCAGATGTTTGACTCAAATCTGAATAAAGACAAGCTGCTGAGACTGAAGCTCGGGGCTGGGAAAGTCATTAAGGTGAGGGGGAAGTTGGCTGGGTTGGATTTTATGTGTCATTATCACTCATACGGCAGTCTAAAGCTCTCTGTCCGTCTCTCAGGGCTGGGAGGAGGGGATGTTGAATATGCGCAAAGGCGGAAAAAGGCTCATGGTGATTCCTCCCAGTCTCGCGTACGGGTCGCAGGGCGTTGACAATCGCGTCCCACCGGACAGCACGCTAGTCTTTGAAGCGGAGATCCGTCGGGTACGTCATTCTCACATTCAGAGCTTCACTCTACTTCCTCACGTTTGCCTGTATAATGTATACGGTATAATGTTACATACTCAAAAGTTTGTGTTGTTGGAGAATATGCAAACTGAGATCCATCCCTGCTCTTATCATCAGTCTTCTCTCAATGTATGTGCAGGTTAAGTTTGCAAAGGATGGAAGTTCAAGAGATTCGGCGGCTCCGTCTCCTGCTCCCAGTGTGGAGAGTCTGGCCCCCACTGAGCTCAACCAGCCCTTCAGCACTGCCCCACCAACCAGCAAACCCAGGTGAGCCCTACAGTCCTCCTGCCCCACATAGCACATGCACGTCTGCAAGATGTCTGTTAAAGATCGCTTGATCTGGAAAGCATCTGCTGTGTACAAACATCTGATAGACATCTTTAAGACATCAGTTTTACATACATTCTAAGAAAAGTAATTTTTATAAAAAAATAAAAATAAAAAAAAACCTTTTGGAGTGTAGTTTTATATAATCTTTTATTTTCTTCTCCTCCAGATGTTTGACTCAAATCTGAATAAAGACAAGCTGCTGAGACTGAAGCTCGGGGCTGGGAAAGTCATTAAGGTGAGGGGGAAGTTGGCTGGGTTGGATTTTATGTGTCATTATCACTCATACGGCAGTCTAAAGCTCTCTGTCCGTCTCTCAGGGCTGGGAGGAGGGGATGTTGAATATGCGCAAAGGCGGAAAAAGGCTCATGGTGATTCCTCCCAGTCTCGCGTACGGGTCGCAGGGCGTTGACAATCGCGTCCCACCGGACAGCACGCTAGTCTTTGAAGCGGAGATCCGTCGGGTACGTCATTCTCACATTCAGAGCTTCACTCTACTTCCTCACGTTTGCCTGTATAATGTATACGGTATAATGTTACATACTCAAAAGTTTGTGTTGTTGGAGAATATGCAAACTGAGATCCATCCCTGCTCTTATCATCAGTCTTCTCTCAATGTATGTGCAGGTTAAGTTTGCAAAGGATGGAAGTTCAAGAGATTCGGCGGCTCCGTCTCCTGCTCCCAGTGTGGAGAGTCTGGCCCCCACTGAGCTCAACCAGCCCTTCAGCACTGCCCCACCAACCAGCAAACCCAGGTGAGCCCTACAGTCCTCCTGCCCCACATAGCACATGCACGTCTGCAAGATGTCTGTTAAAGATCGCTTGATCTGGAAAGCATCTGCTGTGTACAAACATCTGATAGATGTCTTTAAGACATCAGTTTTACATACATTCTAAATCTTAAACATCTTAAAGACATCTTCTAAATGTCTATTTGATATCTGACAGGAAACGTCCTGTAGACGTATTGCAGATGAGCAAACACACTAAAAATGTGTCTTGCAGATGTAAATGCAGACATCAAATAGACGTCTCCGTGATGTACGTGTGCTATCAGGGGCTGTAGCCTGACTGGAGATTATTGTTTATATTAATAGTATTTGGTTTAAATTCTCTGTTTGCTACATTTCTTCTTTGCTTACAGTGAAGCACCTCTTCGAGCAAAATCAAACTCCCTCAATGAACAGGTCAGTGTAAGTTGTTTTTTTCTTCCAGCTGTATGCATTTGTTTTTAGCATTTTGTTTTATTAATGCAGATTTTTATTCAAATAAATAGGTAGCACTTTACAATAAGGTTCATTGGTTAACATTAATTAATGCATTAACTAATGTTAACTAACAATGAACAGTACATTTGTTTTATTACTAAAAGTATTTATTAATTGAATTGCTTTATTTATTCATCTTTGTTAACGTTAATTAATAAAAATAAAACTGATCATTGTTAGTTCATGCTAGTTCAGGTCCATTAATTAATATTAACAGATAAAACTTTCGATTTGAATAATGTATTAGTAAATGTTGCAATTATTATTAACTGAGTTTTAACTAATGTAGTACATTTTAACTAATGTAAACAAATGGAACCTTATTGAAAAGTGTTACCAATAAATATAGCTGGAGCTGTGGCTTAGTGGTTAGTGCACAACAATATATAGACACAAATTTATAATAAATAGGTGTGCACAATAAATCTGTAACATAATGGTTATTGGCCAACATTAATGTTTTTCTTTTTAGTTTGAAGTTGTCATATCAGTATCTGTCGATATTGGATATATACTGTATTTTTAATTATACAGACTCATATTTTCTTTTTTCCTTTTTATTTGTATTTTTTACCTTTGTTGTCATTTGGCTTTAGACTTTAGGCTGTTCAAAAGTTGAGGGGATGTTTTTTGTAAAAGAAATTACATGTTTTTATTTAGCCGTTTATTTAGCAAGGACTCATTAAATTGATCAAAAGTGATAGTAAAGCCATTTATAATGTACTATAATGTTACAAAGGAGATCTATTTCAAAGAAATATTGTTTTGAACTTTCAATTCAAAGAATCCAGAAAAATATTAAGCCACACAACTGTTTTCAACATTTATAATAATAAAAAAAAAATGTTTCTTGACGTGCAAATCAGCTTATTAGAATGATTTCTGTAGGATCAGCTTTGAATCACAGAAATAAATTACATTGTATAATATATTCAGATAGAAAACAGTTATTTTAAATAAATATTTCACATTCACAATATTACTGTTTTACTGTATTTGTGATCAAATAAATGCAGCCAGCATTGCTTTCAAAAGCAATCTTACAAACCTCAAACTTTAGAATTGTAGTGTAGGTTAATATTGAATAATATATATTTAATAACACTGTAAAATGTAATCATTAGCAGATCTCAGAAAGGAATATCCATCAGTCATAGTTTTAATAATAATGTTTTGATGCCTAGATTCATTTGTATTCTTCTTCTTCTTATTTTTACATAAAGACTTTTATAATAGGCACTTTATTAATAATTAGTCATAGTATGAAAATAATTAGAATTTAATATAAATGCTGTGTGTTTTCTGACATGTTTTGAAATGTCTTCAGAATCCTGATGCCACTAAAGCTAAACTGATCTCACGCATGGCCAAAATGGGCCAGCCGATGCTGCCCTTCATCACCGGCCCGGCCTCATCATCCTCACAGCCAGACTCTAGTGACTCCGAACTTGAGGCAAGGTTTATTATTGTAAGAACTTCATTACAATGGTTTTAGTCTGTCTCCTAACCAGATACAGCACAAACATCTGCCACTGTAATCGATGTCTTTGTCCTTTAGTAAAGATATGCAGTGTTAATGTGAGAGAATGCATACCGATAACCCTCATGCACTCTGTTCCTGTTATTGCTGTAGGACGCCAGTGTGTCCAGACTCAAGGAACGTAGCAGTGCACCATCACCGCAGCCTGTACACATCTCCTCCGGCCCGCCACCTTCAATGCAGGGTAACACCTATATCAAATAATATTCTGATGAAGGCCAGGAGTGTAACATGGTATAAAATATTGCACCTTTTAAAGATATACTTAATAGTTTGAGTTGAAATTGAGCAGATACTTACAAAACCAGCACACAAATGCTCAGCCATATACTGTTATAGGTATATAGGAATGCAATGTTCCAATCTTATGTCATTTTAGTCTTTATGACATTGTATGCACTCTCTCTTCATTCCCGCTTCAGCCCTTCTACCTGTTACCATGGCAACAGCCAATCCACAGCCCATGATGCCGGGAGCCGTACATGCCTTTCAGGTGGGTATCTCCCTATTGCTGTGTAAGTTCAACCGTAATGCTTCAGAATAAATATAACTATAATTACTATAAAAACAAGTCTGATAATATTAAAGAGATAGTCAACCCAAAATGAAAATTCTGTCATCATTTACTCACCCTCAAGTTGTTCCAGATCTGTATGAATTTCTTTCTTCTGTTGAACACAAAAGAAGGTATTTTGAAGAATGTTGGTAACCAAACAGTTGTTGGTAGCCATTGACTTCCATAGTGGATAAACTGAAATTCACTACATTTCAACACAACTCCTGCTCACAGATTTGAGCTTTGAGCTTTTAAGGCTGCTGTTGAGTAATTAAAGACATCATGTTATGCACCTGTGCATTACTTCAGTAAAGTGCTTACTGCCTTAAGATTAAAAGGTGCAACCAAATTAGAGTTATTACAAACTAGCTAGTAGTCACTAAGCCTCTAATGTGGACTTTACGTTCCAATTTAAAGGGGTCATATGATGCTTTTTTAAAGATCACTATTTTGTGTATTTGGTGTAACAGAACATATTGACATGCTTTAATGTTCAAAAAACACTTTATTTTTCAAATACTGTATATTATTGTAGGTCCTCTATGCCCCGCCTCTCTCAAACGCTTCGTTTTCTACAAAGTCCCTCCTTCCGACAAGCGCAGTCTGCTCTGATTGGCCAGCTGACCCAGTGCATTGTGATTGGCCGAACACCGCAAGCACTCGTCGGAAATGTAACGCCCCTTACCATAATCGTGAGCTTCATCTTTCAAAATAAATGTAAATACAGAGCCCGAAAGGTGAACAGAGTCGCGTGACAGACACAGTGATGAAGCTGGTCTCTCTCGCTCTCTCTCTGTCTCTCTCTCACACACACACACACACACAAACACACACACACGATGCGCAAAACTCCGCATTTGAACAGTCAATAGCAAATACTCAAACTAATAACAAAACAGTAGCTGATTCAGAAGAGCCAGATTGTCATAGCAAAGTCAGAATGACCTCCTCATCTCCTCATCCTCCTCATTCATTTTATGGACGTTCACGAAACGTCCATAAAATGCATTGCTGTTCTGTTGTAAGTAATCTTAAAGATTCCTAAATGCATCTACTTTCAGAAGGCCAAATAAACTGTTTTTGCTTTCGTACTGAAACACACAGCGTCTCCCTGATATGGCTGCTTCAACACTAACTTGAAATCGCATCATATGACCCCTTTAAGTAAGACCTTATAAACGGCTGCTGCAACTCTTCTCTGAACAAACCCTTAACACCAAGTATGATACCTCAGTTGACTGTGACTTCCTCTTTGCAGCCTGTAAGTCAGATGTACCCCACACAGACTGTGACTTACCAAGGTAAAGATCATCTTACCACTTTGACAAAACATTTGTTTGTAGTTTATCGGCTGCAGATGTGAATTCATGTATGATTTTAAGGTTGTGATTGTAAATGACGACTGTCTCTTTAAGGAACTAGTGAAGTCACGTCCTTCTTGATGACAGAGGCTCGACAACACAACACTGAAATCCGATTGGCTGTTGGGAAAGTGGCAGACAAACTGGACCACTTGTCCTCAAAGGTTGATACATTATTAGAAGATCTTTCTACGTAACTGCATTATATACTTGAACAACCTTTTGAGAAATCTCTCTTCTTTTTCCAGATTAATGACCTACAAAAGCAAGGCAGTGTTTCGTTGGGCTTATCAAACGTATCAATGGAAACAGCAATGATCATGCACAACATTCAGAGAATCATTCAGGTGATTGAGAGTGAATTGGCAGGTGAACAGTGATTGGTCAATCAAACTTTCATTCATATCTGTCAGTACGTGCAGTGTTTCCAAAACATGAGGGAACTGCAGGCGGTTTGTGAGTTTATGAAAAGCAGTTTTTTACAATAATCAATGTAAATTGAAAAGAAATAAATACTTAATATATTCATCAAAATAAAATACTTAAAGCAGAAATATTGTGTTGACCTGCATGTCATGTGACTTCATTTTTACAGGAGAATGAATGTCTGAAGAAAGAGGTGTTTGAAAAAAGTTCACGCATTGAGGAGCAGAACTGCAAGATCGGCGAACTCATCAACCAGAACCAGAGGTCAGAATTCAGTTCAACACTCTCACTTTATACATGACATCTTTTTTTTGTGTCTTTTCATGTTTTGGATCTTCTCTCATTATATGTTGTTACCTGCTCTTGTCCCCATCACTTCTTGTCCTGTTTTGACTATCACTTTCAAAAGAAATGTCAAAGTGACATTGTGACTCAGGGCTGTTTGTGTTTGTGCAGGTACGTGGAGCAGAGTAATCAGCTGATGGAGCAGAGAAACGACTCTCTGAAGAACAGCAGTGAACAGAGTCAGACCAGAATACTGCAGGCAGAGCAAAACAAGGTAACTCTGTTAAAGCGTCCAATCCAACACACACGCAATAACACCAGAACAGCTCGTTTTCAAAAACCTAGTGAGCTGCCACGCTTTATGGAAGCCTGCAAATGACAGATAAAGTTTCAAAAATAGGCTTAATTTTTTTAGTTAAAATATACTTTTGTTCTTCTCTCTTTCATTTTGGGTGAAATATGGCCAGGGCATGTTTGTTTGGGTGTTTTGATTTGTTTAGATATTGTTTGAGTTTTTTTGTTTGTTTGTTTGTTTGTTTTCCTTTTTTGATTTTTTTTAATTTTTATTATTTTTTATTTTTTCCTTTTAAATTTGATTGTTTTTTTTCTTGTGTTTTTTTTTCTTTTGTGTTCATTTTTTGATCTTTGTTTCGCTTTCTTTCTTTATTTGTTTGGCATCATTTTTGCTTTACAGCTAGGAAACATGACTAGGGAGTGGAAAAATGCATGGAGAACACTTGGTTAAGGCTTGATATACTGTCTGATGTGTGTGTTTGTTTCAGAGCTGAAGGAGACAGCAGACAGAGTGCAGAGTCAATACAAGATGGAAAAACAGAAACGAAAGGAACTGGAGCTCAAGTTCAACAACATGGAGGAAGAGCTACAGGACATGAAAACAGAGAAAGACAGTCTGGAACGAGTGAGTAATTCACACTTCTGTCTTTGTGTACCTGTATGAGGGGGGAAAAGCAAATAACTGATTCCTCACCTCAACTCTGTGATTCAGACTCTCTCTGAGAGGAAGAGGAAGTGGCAGTTGGAGAGACAGCGCTGCGATGAGGAACTGGAAGAGGTCAGGAGGGCGGGCCAGCAGGAGTTAGACAACCTCAGGAGCCAATTACGTAAAGCCAGAACGAGCACCGACCAAGCCGCAGCTGAACAGGTAAATGTGTTTGCACATGATGACTAGAATAGATCCATGCTGAACTCATGGCCACTAGTTGACTTTCCTTACCCATTCCTGACAGTTACTGTATAATGCTGTTGGCACGTTCAATATATAGCTTCAAGTGAGTAGCTTTACTTTTGCGCCTGTGTGTAGCTGTCTCAGCTGCAGGCTGATCTGGAGCAGGAGTGGCAGGTGAAGTGTGATCAGGCTCTGGCAGCGGCACGTGAACAGCAGAGGAGAGAGATGACTGAACTCTCAGAGCACAGAGACGCACTGCAGCTCAAACTCACACAGCTGCAGGACAAGGTACGCACGCACTCCACCCGTCCTGCATCATGTGCTGAATGAAACCCAATACTTGTTTCTTACTGATTTTAGGGAGCTCATTCCAAGAATAGTGGCTGTTTGGATGGAGCATGTCATGCTTTCTCACAAAATATGATGTGTTTTGTAGCATTTTTGCTTTCGACAACCATTAGTAAGATGAAGTTTTGAATTGTCCCTTAATCAACAGAAAAACCACCACAAAAACATGATTCCTGTGTTCCTCTGAGCAGGTTACAACTATTTTTTTTATTTCTCAGCCTATGTTCACATGTATGACATCAATCCTGATTTCAATGTTAGAATTATGGCCAGTGATAGAAGAAAATGCATGACTGTGTACATCAGCCAGATGTTTTCTGCTGCATCTCTGGGTGTTTTACTGCATCCAAACAGCGACAGCAAAAAATAAATATATATATATATATATATATATAAACTGTAAGTTGTTACATTAAAGTTTTTACATCTGACATTAAATGGTGTATTTGAACATATTTTTTCAGTCATTTGCAGATTTTAAGTTAAATGATACATTTTGAATACTTTGTCATTACAATTTTGAAACTTCTGACATTTGACTTTTTTTTTTTTATAAGTCATACATATATAAAATTAGAAAAATAATCGTATTTTGTGTTGTATTGATATCTTTAGATATTGTCAAATTAGGTCATATTAGGCCTTTTTGTTTTTTGCAAATCAGCTGATTTTTTCCCATGATGCAGGGCTATGCTATAGATGAAGACACACACACACACACACGCAGAGCAAGGCCACACCTGTTTATAATACTTTGACAAGAAATGACTTCTTAATCTCACGACGTCACAAAATAATTGTATATTGTCTTTTTCTTAAACTGTCAAACAGACAATCACTTAACTTATCAAACTGACACAATATTTTGAATCTCCTGTCCATAGTTTACTACACTCAAACAGTCCCGTGAATCAGAGGAACAGCTTTTACTACAGCAGCAGGACCAGAAAGAAGAGCTGCAGGCCTTGAGAGAAAAGGTGAAACACAGAAAAACCAGATTCGCCGGTTTCTAGTTTTCCAGTCAGCATAAAAATGCATTGTTGTATTTTTTTTTTTTACATCAAGTTGAGCCTCAGGCTTCATTGCTGTTCAGTTACACCTCTGTGAATTTGTTTAAAGGACTAAATTCTTCACTTTTTCATGGAATTTCTTTCATTTTTTCAATGTTAGTCTGTTAGTTTTGTAATGTTAGTGTTAGTTAGTGGCACCTAAAATATTCATTATTTAGTTTTACCCAACTATTTTTTGCCCTCTCTCTCTCTCTGACCCTTTTTGCTACTGTATCTTTAAGACTTCCAAATGAAAATTACTTCAATATAATAAAAAGCTGCAAATAAATAGTATGCAAGTAATTGTAATATGAGAGATGTAATATGATTGACTAAGCTCTTCACAGTAGCTTGAGGACTTAAGAATAGGTTGTGTAACATGCTGACAGTGGTCTTGTGTGTGTGTTTCAGTGCTCTGTGCTGGAGCAGCGGGGGGAGATGCGAGTTTCAGAGCTGGAGAGGAAACTGACGGAGCAGCAGCAGCACACAGACACAGCAGAAGAGGTGAGACTTCAACCCCTCTAACTCCAACTGAATTACAGATAACAATCAATAAGGTACGGGAATAATTATAAGGTACATGCTATATTGTCAGTGTCAATATAATGCATCAGAACCTCTCAGTTTGGAACAAATGTCAAAAATCTGCACAGGATTTATCAAGTGTAGTGTGAATTTAACTGTCAGTACCTTGAGACAAGCTATGCATCTGTAAACAAGTCTTGAATTATTATCATAAACTGTAGAATCCTGATTTTGTTGTTTTCATATATTATTAGTGCTGGTGGTGTTATACTGCCTTATTTTAAAAACATTTACATACATTTTGTGGATAGTAAAGTTAATAAATGAGTTCAAAGAAAATAAAGAATTATGTACATTTACCGTTAATTTATGTAATGAAATAATTTTTTTTTTTATTATTTTAAAATATATTGTGCCTGCATGACACATCGCTATGGAAATAAGTGTAGGTACGTGTAGATTATTTAATTATTTAATATTTTTGTATAATTACCATTGTCCATTGAGAATATAACACCAAAAAATAATACAAAAATCCAATCAAGCTGTCATTTCATGTACTCTTGGGGGCTGTACTTTTTTTTTTTAAAAGACATTGCTATTTAGTTATTTAGCAAAGACGCATTAAAATTATATAATTTAACAAAGACCAAAAGTGACAGTTAAGACATTTAATGTTACACTATGTTTTCTATTTCAAATAAATGCTGTACTTTTGAACTTGTTATTCCGTTCCACAGCTTTATAAAGGTTCTGCAAAGATATTAAACAGCACAACAGTTATCAACATTGATTTGAGCAGTAAATCAGCATATTAAAATGATTTCTGAAGGATCATGTGACACTGAAGACTGGAGTAATGATGCTGAATATATATATATATATATATATATATATATTACTATTTTTTCTTTTTTATACACATAATGTTCATAATCTGTCAACTATATATATATATATATATATATATATATATATATATATATATATATATATATATATATATATATATATTTTTCACTTATTTTATGTTTGTTATTTTATGTTTTTTATATTTAAAGTATTTACAAAATGTATGAATATTTTTAAAGCATTTAATTTTGATTGGCATCCTATAGTAAGCGCAGTCATGGATCACTCTTTATAAGCTCAGCTGTGATTATTTCCAGGTGAAGCGTGTGATGAATGGAGTGTTTCAGTCTCTCAGAGCGGAGTTTGATCTGAATGAGACCTACACAGGAAGTGCTGTTCTCCGAGTGCTGGTCAGCACCATCAAGGTCTGGAAAATCTCTGTCCAACACAACATGAGCTTTAGAACTTTATTCTGCAGACAAAAATGTCACCAAGTGTGTTTTTCTCCTCCAATCACAGAATGTCACACTGCAGCTGCTCACCAAAAAGGTGAGATCTTCATTTTCTATTTCAAATAAATGCTGTACTTTTGAACTTGTTATTCCGTTCCACAGCTTTATAAAGGTTCTGCAAAGATATTAAACAGCACAACAGTTATCAACATTGATTTGAGCAGTAAATCAGCATATTAAAATGATTTCTGAAGGATCATGTGACACTGAAGACTGGAGTAATGATGCTGAATATATATATCACCAAGTGTGTTTTTCTCCTCCAATCACAGAATGTCACACTGCAGCTGCTCACCAAAAAGGTGAGATCTTCATCTGAACTCAGTGAAAACGAAGAGGAAGAGGAGGAGAGAGAGACTGACGCTCGGCCTAGACATGAGATGCATATAAATGGCCAGAGAGAGCGCGATTCTGCAGGGCAGGATGAAGATGGACAGCAGCATGTGGAGAAGGAAGATGTTTCACTAGCGGACGAGAAGAAAGAAGAAACGGAGGAGCTTGAAAGAGTTGAAGACAGGAGTGAACAGGAAGTTGTAGAAGAAAGGAGTGAAGAGAAAGTTGTGGAAGAGAAGGAAGTGGAAGTTACGGAACGCGATGTGCAAGATCAGGACAGTGAGAGCGGCACAGAAACTAAAGGCGACGAAGAGACTGAAAGTGACATCAAAACCAAACAGGAAGTGACCCCAGAGCCGCCTGAGGACATAAGTCCTACACAGGAAGCCAAGGTAATTGATGAGAGTGTCACAGCGCCTTTAGATGAACCAGAAAGCACACACATGACATTAGGTGGACCTCCCAAGACCCCGCCACCACCTCCTCCCGCTCCGCAGGATACATCTGCACTGCTCTCCAGGTACGTAGTCAACCGCTAACATACTAAATGTGCTTCACTGTTATGACAGCAGATTCATTTCCCAGGTTGTTTAAAGAGGGTTCACCCAAAAATGAAAATCAGTATTTACTCACCTTCACATCATTTTAGTATCGAGATTATATTAGTTATTTTTTGATTTTTTAGATCTCTTTTCTTTTCATTTTTTTAAAATGTCTATCGTTTTTTTAATAATTTTTTTTACTTTTAGTTTTTTAGTAGATCATTATAAACTAAATGAAAATTAGGAATTTTGCCTTTGCAACTACAGTAGCTGAAATATAGCACCTGGAAATATATAATATATTTTTTTTTTATTTCTATAAATGTTTATTTTATTTCAAGTACTGGATTGTTTTATGGTTTCAGTTTTAGTTTAAACTATATCATCTACACCCACATGACTTTCTCCTGTGGAATACAAAAGGAAATGGGTCAACGACATGACAAGACCTCTTTTGTGATGAGCATGTTTTTCATTTCTGAATTGCAATTAATTTTGCCATTTTCGGGGAGACATAATATAAAATAAAGAAAAAAGAATGAAGAATTAAAACATGAAATTCTTGATTTAAAAAAAGTGTTTTATTTTGTTTGTCATAATCTTTTATTTAATTTATTTATTTTTTTAATATAAAGTAATTTATTAAAACTTTTGTCTGTCATGTGGTACAATCAGCAGTCAGCTAAAAAAGAATCAAACCAAAACAGGAAATGTTATGGTCAAGTGCTGCATGCACGCCATGTCATAATTACTGTAATTTCAAGATAACAACACATGGCGTTGTACTCAGAGTTGTTCACATCCGCGGACTCAGAATTATGCGTTTCTATGGCAAAACTATCATCGCCTAAGCATAGCGCCGAAATGAATCTGCAGTGGTCAGGTGGTACAAGACGCAGCTCTCAGAGAATTCCCAGTTTACAAGTTATAATTATGAGTCATACAAGGATGAGTTCTATGAGTTGGAATTTCGTAATTACGACGCGGCGTGAACGCTCCTAGTGAGTCTCTTAAAATACCTGTATTTCTATATTTTTCCTGTAAGTAAATTATTTTATGACATGGAAAAGTGAGTTCAAGTTGTAAAATGATGTGTTGTGCAACCCTTTAAAATGTAATGATATTTATGAACAATTTGTGATATTTGTGAAAAAAAAAAAAACTTTTAAACAATTCAAATATATTCAGAAACCTTTTTTTTATGATTTATATTCAGAGTTCAATGTTTATGGAAAATACTACTTTTTAATTGATGGTTACACCACATTACATTTTTAGTCGTTAAATGAAAAACATAAAAGCCAGCATAAATACAAAATAATTTTTTCACCTGACCCCAGATATTTTGCAAAGTGTTCAAGCTGTTCTTTTCCATACAATGAAGCATAGAGTGACCAGGTGACGCTCCAAACAGGACATTAAAAGCTCCATAAAAGTACTTCATTTGGCTTTTATGCTTTAATCCAAGTCTTTTGAAGAACTAAGAGATCTAAAAAATGTAGTGAATAACTTGTTTTTGCTGTTACTAACACAAGCTATCGTATGGCTTAAGAAGACTTGAAATATAGTGCACAAATAATATAAACCACTTTTCTGCTATGTTGTTTGCCATGTTTGCTTTTACTGATACATGAATCATGATGATTGTGTAAAAGAACAGCTGGAACATTCTTCAGAATATCTCCTTTGTGTTTCATGGAAGAAAGCAAGTCAAACAGGTTTAGATTGAAGTGAGGGTGAGTAAATGATGACTGAATGTTCATATCCTCAGTGAAATAGGCCTTACATTTATGTAATGGATCATCTTCTCGTATGTGGGAGAAGATGAACAGTGTCATTCCCACAAAAGTGCATGGCAGCGCAAACAGTCAGTAACTAGATTTCACAGCAAGTAGTCTTGCGAATAAGTTGATTGTTGACTACAGTTTATCTAATTCAATCATTTTTATGATTATTGGTAATCTTCTTATCACTCCATAACACTGTATATTAACTTAAGCGTATCGACTAACACGAGCCCTGCTTTAACCTTCACTGTGAGCATGTGTGTCATCCAGACGCTCTGTCCTGTTTCTCTGTCTCTCGTCTCATCTCCTGCTATTCTCTCAGTCCTTCTGAGAGGGTAGAAGAGGAAAATGGAGGGGAACCATTTTTCCAGAGTTCCACCCCTCCCCAGCCCCCATCTGCACCCACTGCCTCAGCGGCCGATGAAGAGGAGGAGGAGCTGGTGAGCAGGGCTCTCTCTCTCTCTCTCTCTCTCACACTCCACATCCATCTGCTGCTCTTCATTCTCACAAACTAATTATTTGATTGTCATTTAAAACTGAAAACACAATGTCCTTCGTAGACAAGTCAATCCTTTTGAAAATGTGTAATTAACCTAATTATTGATTATTAACTATGTGTCATTAAAGGTCTAGATTGTCTTCTAATATTGACAGTTCTCAAGCTGCTTGATATATTGTGAATGAATGCGGTGTAGTGGTTTAGCGCTGGTTACCGGAAGGTTGTTGGTTTGGTGCCCACAATGAACAAGCTACGAGTCCAGCCAGGTCTATAATGCTAGGAGAAAACTCTTCTCCTGTGAATCACAGTTTCTTTCTATGACTATATCATCAAAGTTGTCATAAAATAAATCATAAATACAATATATTGTAATAAAAAAAAAATATTCTAAAATTTAAAGCACATTGCGATGCATAGATTCCATAATGAAAATTCAATGCATCCATTACAGTACTGTAATTTAATATTACTGCGGTACTTCATTATAATTTACCATTATAATATCCAATGCATTAAGCAATTACTTATCCAAATCATTATTTGTATGAGTTCGTCAGACTTACCTGGTGTATTTTGTCAATGTTTTACTATAAAGCAAAGTTGTCACTCCAGTTTTCGATATGTAAGATTTAATGTTTAAATAAAGGTCTTCATTTATTTGATCAAAAATACAGTAAACAGTTACATTTATCGTAAAAAAAGAAAGAAGTGCTATTATGAAATATTATTAGAATTTAATAGAACTGTTTTCTGAGTATGTTAAAATGTAATTTATTTCTGTGATGCAAAGCTGAATTTCCAGCATCATTACTCCAGTCCTGAGTGTCACATGATCTTCAGAAATCATTCTGATACGCTGATTTGCTGCTCCAAAACATTTCTGATTATTATCAATGTTGAACAGTTGTGCTGCTTCAAATTTTTGTAAAAAACTTTTTTTCATGATCCTTTGAGTACAAAAGTTCAAAAGAACAGCATTTATTTCAAATAGAAAACATTTGCAAGTCTATAAATGTTTTTAATTTTTCAACCAAAAAAAAAAAAAAAAACACTGACCCCCAGACTTTTTAACAGTAGTGCACATTAATGTTCTCAGCATATATTGGAAAATAATTATGAATATCCAAAAATGCATCATTCCAAAATAGCCATTGAAACTAAATGACTATTTTATGATGCATCACATGATTTAGTGAAGAATTGTAATAGAATTGTCCTTGTGTGGTTCTGTTGCAAAAAACATGCCCAAAACTATAACATTGAACCAATAGAGTGAGTTTGGGGGCGGGACTCTGTTTGTTCAACCAATGAAATCAGTGGCAGAGATTACTAGTTAATATATGCCATTTACAATGTGTTTGTTCAATAACTCAAATTAACAGTGAACTGACTGATGCTCCTCTGTGAATGTCCTCAGAGCCTGAAAGGACGTCCCCCTCCCGCCCCTCTGTTTGGTGATGATGACGATGATGATGATGACCTGGACTGGCTGGGCTGATGTCAACCTTCTCAATCGAAGTTGAAAAACCAGTGCCTGACCTCAGACGACTGCCAGCAACAAGGCCAGACGATCTCTGACGTGAGGAAATGATGTTTGTGTCCCGGACCTCAGTGAACACGGGCTTTGATTAGTGGGTTGGGATGGTTCTGGAAACATTTCGGCATTTTCTGTGATCAAAGAACAGAGGGTAACGTCCTGCCCAAAACCTTAAAAAGCATTTGAATGAACATCTCTATGGCAGTATGGATCAGCTACTGCTCATAAACTGATTTGCTACACATACAGCAAAAAAAAAAATCATCTTTAAATCTGCAAATACTGTGAAACGGTTGATTTATTTTTTTTTTATCTTAATTTATTATGTAATGTTCCCATCTTTAACACAGGGGTTTCATGTGTAATTCAGCCTGCTGTCTCTGTTCTTAATATTTCTACATAGTACTAACAGCAACCAGTTGCATATTAATAAAGAAACGAGACTCAGACTGTCTGTCAGTTTCTTCAGTGTTTGACTGATTTCTTTATCAGTTCATACCTTCAAAGAGAGAAAACTGTAATAAACAAGAAGCAGAAAGTTACCAGTCAAAAACATCAATAACAGGTAAGTAGTGATATGGATCTTCATCAGTTACAATAAGGAACAACAGACCACTGAATGAATTCATGCACAATGTGTGCATCAAGTTTTAATAATCCAGTGGCCTGTCATCAGTCATCCTGCCTTTATCACCTTCACCACAAATATGTGACCCTGGAGCACAGGTCGCTGGGGTATATTTGTAGCAATAGCCAAAAACACATTGTATGGGTCAAAATTATAGATTTTTCTTTTATGCCAAAAATCATTAGGATATTAAAGGTCATGTTATTAACAGTGAACTGACTGATGCTTCTCTGTGAATGTCCTCAGAGCCTGAAAGGACGTCCCCCTCCCGCCCCTCTGTTTGGTGATGATGATGATGACCTGGACTGGCTGGGCTGATGTCAACCTTCTCAATCGAAGTTGAAAAACCAGTGCCTGACCTCAGACGACTGCCAGCAACAAGGCCAGACGATCTCTGACGTGAGGAAATGATGTTTGTGTCCCGGACCTCAGTGAACACGGGCTTTGATTAGTGGGTTGGGATGGTTCTGGAAACATTTCGGCATTTTCTGTGATCAAAGAACAGAGGGTAACGTCCTGCCCAAAACCTTAAAAAGCATTTGAATGAACATCTCTATGGCAGTATGGATCAGCTACTGCTCATAAACTGATTTGCTACACATACAGCAAAAAAAAAAATCATCTTTAAATCTGCAAATACTGTGAAACGGTTGATTTATTTTTTTTTTATCTTAATTTATTATGTAATGTTCCCATCTTTAACACAGGGGTTTCATGTGTAATTCAGCCTGCTGTCTCTGTTCTTAATATTTCTACATAGTACTAACAGCAACCAGTTGCATATTAATAAAGAAACGAGACTCAGACTGTCTGTCAGTTTCTTCAGTGTTTGACTGATTTCTTTATCAGTTCATACCTTCAAAGAGAGAAAACTGTAATAAACAAGAAGCAGAAAGTTACCAGTCAAAAACATCAATAACAGGTAAGTAGTGATATGGATCTTCATCAGTTACAATAAGGAACAACAGACCACTGAATGAATTCATGCACAATGTGTGCATCAAGTTTTAATAATCCAGTGGCCTGTCATCAGTCATCCTGCCTTTATCACCTTCACCACAAATATGTGACCCTGGAGCACAGGTCGCTGGGGTATATTTGTAGCAATAGCCAAAAACACATTGTATGGGTCAAAATTATAGATTTTTCTTTTATGCCAAAAATCATTAGGATATTAAAGATCATGTTCCATGAAGATATTTTGTAAATTTCCTACCGTAAATATATCAAAACTTAATTTTTGATTAGTACTATGCATTGCTAAAAACTTCATTTGGACAGCTTTAAAGGCGATTTTCTTAATATTTTGATTTTTTTTTTGCACCCTCAGATTCCAGATATTCATATAGTTCTATCTCGGCCAAATATTGTCTTATCATAACAAACCATACATCAATGGAAAGCTTATTTATTCAGCTTTGAGGTGGTGTATAAATCTCAATTTCAAAAAATTGACCCTTATGACTGGTTTTGTGGTCCAGAGTCACATATCTATATTATAGGTCTCATTCATAAAAAACAAGCAGAATAGAGATTTTGCAAATTCAACAGCTTCCTTCTATCCCTGATATGAAACTGTACAACTGCATACAAAACAAACCTTGATCAAGTTGTTCACAAAGAACACGTTTTTGCATTCCATTGCCCTGCTTTTCCATATTTTGTGTGTAAATATGTGCTAGATGGACTTGTTTGACTGTTGTGCTCACGTGTCGAGTCTTTCTCAGTGGCATTCTAAAACCACAATGCTCAACTTAAAACCAGCTCTGTTGTATAGCAGTGGTTTTCAATGGCTTGTCAGATTGTGTCAACCAATCAGAACTGAGAATTCAACATCATGGACTAATTATTGTTACCAAAACTGAAGTTGCTTTTAGAAAATATATATGAAATTAAGTAAACTGTTAGCGCTGGCATTCGTGACAGGTGCAGCCCTGCAGGATTGACCCGCTCCGCTTTTCCCAAAGACACTCAATAGCTTATGAAACCCTTTGTTTTAGTGTTGTTTCTGCAGATGTGATATGTTAGTTTGTGTGACGTCACTAAGAGCATAAATAAACTTGGAGGGCAACAAAACATTTGCGTACGGCTCACTAGATCATAAGTACAACGCGACCTGATACAGGGATGAGCTGCAGTCCTGTGGAGGTGTTTGTGTTCCCGAGCTCCCGACGGATGTCATTAAAAAAAAAAAACCCTGCAGGATTGACCCGCTCCGCTTTTCCCAAAGACACTCAATAGCTTATGAAACCCTTTGTTTTAGTGTTGTTTCTGCAGATGTGTGACGTCACTAAGAGCATAAATAAACTTGGAGGGCAACAAAACATTTGCGTACAGCTCACTAGATCATAAGTACAACGCGACCTGATACAGGGATGAGCTGCAGTCCTGTGGAGGTGTTTGTGTTCCCGAGCTCCCGACGGATGTCATTAAAAAAAAAAACGCTGCTTCAGTTAGTGTCTTCATATTTCCCAAAAAGTGCTTGTTTTAGACGAGTGTCTGTCTCAAGAAACCCACCACCAGTGAAAGCCGGTGCCATACGAGAGGCCATCAGAGGAGTTAGCGAGGACAGATTAAAAAAAAAAAAAAAGCTTCATGGTACCACCGTGTGAACACCAGAGAGAGATCATCGCAGGTCTAGCATCGATACAGTGCCTTCTGTGATTCTAATGTGAATACCATCCTGAGGGGAAAAACAGAAGACAAAAACTGTATTTATCATATATGACTCATGAAACAGCGCTGAACACTCAGGTGTAGGTTGATGTCACTTACAGTAAAGAGAGGAGGTTCTTTGGGGTGCGGATGAAAGCCTTTCTGAGCGCATCTTGAGATCTCCTCCATGCCGTAGTCAGTCAGCCTGAAGTAGCCCGTCCTGTACCGGAGCACACATCTACATCAGTATTACATCAGTGCTTCTCAAGCTTTTTGACTCCAAGGCCCCCCATTTCACTTTTTTTTTCTTTTTTTTACAGATGCTACATTTTTCTACCCAATAAAATATTTTAAAGCTTGACATCCTTAAAAAAAAAAAATATATATATATATATATATATATATACACAATATAGAAATATTCATGT
>NW_015506071.1:345616-359034 GCF_001515645.1 Sinocyclocheilus grahami
TATATATATATATATATACACACACACTCAATATAGAAATTCTCATGGCTTTTTAGGATTATTGATTTCCATGACTTTTCCAGCTTTAGAAATCCCAGACAATCAACTAGTTTTTAGTCATTTGTGATAACGTTTTTTTGTTTGTTTTGTTTACTCCCAAACAGCAATTTCTCCGAATTTTCTATCCAATAAAATGTTTTAGAACTTGATATAACAAAAAAAAAAAAAGTATATTCAATATAAACTCCACAACTTTTTGAGCTCTAAAAATCATAATCGGTTAGCTTCCTAGTCGTTCCAATAAACCCATTAAAACATGTTAGAGCTTGACATAATTAAACATTTTTGCTATTCAATAAAAAATATAATATGTGACCCTGGATCACAAAAGCAGCAATGTATATTTGTAGCAACAGCCATTTTTAGCTTATTTTAAACCTTGTTTGGTCTTATTTCAATTATTTTAAGTCAACTTGGTAGTGTGCTTGAATCCCGGCCCCCTGATTGAGAAGCACTGTATTGCACAGCAGAAATACAACACCTCAGAGATCATCAACAAGCAAACTATAAACTTATTATCCATGCTGGACCTTACAGTGAGCAAGTGAGGTCTGACTTCAACACTGTTTTGTGTCTATAACACAGTTCGGGCTGAAATCTGTCTGATTCACTAATGAATGATTCAGACACTTTGAAGTTAAGTGTAACTTTGAATTAAGTGTCCAAATAGTTTTTGGGGCCATAGCATCTCACTTGTAACTGTCACTGCTGTCATGTCTCTCACGGCTGGACTTACTCGTTGAATTTGGGAGAGCAGACGATGGCGATGGACTCCGGCAGCATCATCTGGTATGAGCAGTGAGTGTGCAGGTCAACGCTGGACAGGAAGGCCGTCTGAGTGGGGTGAGTCTGTGGGGTGAGTCGGAGAGACTGTGACATCTGAATGACTAATAAGACAACAGTATGCATCCACTGTACTAGGGCTGGGTATCCAGTTTGATACTTTTTAAGACACCGACCGAATTGCCTCAATTCCATAGAGCCTCATAGAGTTCCCAACCCTGGTCCTTGAGGCACCCCAACACTGCACGTATCCTTTCTCTGACACTCCAGTTTCAGGTCTTGGAGTCTCTACTAATGAGATGATGACCTGAATCAGGTGTGTTTGATTAAGGAGACATGCAAAACATGCAGTGTCGGGGTGCCTCCAGGACCAGGGTTGGGAACCACTGCCATAGAGCAGTGGTTCCCAACCACATTCCTGGAGGCCCCCCAACACTGCACATTTACCATGTTTCCTTTATCTGACACACCCATTTCTGGTCTTGGAGTCTCAGCTAATAAGCTGATGATCTGAATCAGGTGTGCTTGATTAAGGAGACATGCAAAATGTGCAGTATTGGGGGGCCTGCAGGAATGTGGTTGGGAACCACTGCCATAGAGAATCGAAAATTTTTCCTGTTATACAGTACCAAATGTCAATACCTAAGGGGTTAATCTTGTGAACGTCAGTGAGTCAGTAAGCGTGCTGCAGGCTTGAAGCTTCAAGTAAAAACACTAGTTTATGCCGGTTCCGCCCAGAGATGTGACTCATACGTGAGGCCTGACCCCCATAGATGTAATGCCGGGTTCAGACTACACAATATTTTTGTCGGTCACGATAGTCACTGTGTCAGATTACACAATTTTGACTCCTAAAATCTTGTTGTGTCGTGGACAAGCAACATGTCAGACTACACGTTGCTTCCCGACCATTCATCAAGAAGGCGGAACTAGCGACTGGCTTCCGAAAACAAGAGTGTAAACATTGCTGAAGCGCTTCCGCTATAGTTCACCAGCATATTTCTTTCTTTGTTCTGTCGTGGTAGTCCCTTGATGACACATCATACAGGCAGGAGTACTGTTGCCACAGCTCCACAAACCTTTCCTCCATCTCATAATTCCACCTAGCAGCACCATCATCTCTCTTTCGTTTCGCCATGTTTGAAACCAGTGTATGAAAGAGCTTCTGTGCTGCTATTGGTCAACGTCACCAATGTGACAGAACTCGTCGTAGACGACAGAAAAAAAATTAAACATGCTAGTCTTTCTGTCGTGAAGCATCACAGACGCGGAATCGGCTGTCGTCCACTATGACACACTACACGTGCTGAAACGATGGAATCTTGCGTCCCGACGCCCATTGTCGTTTACGAATCCCCACGACACCCTACGTCAAGCAAATCGTGGCAAAATCGGGCTAAAATCGTGTAGTCTGAAGCGGGCATTAGGCTACATTTACACTAGTGTGCTTTTATTTTAAAACGGCATTTAAAAATGAAAACGATCCACATTCAAACGGCTGTTTCTACTGCATTTCAGAAAAGATCTCCATCCATGCTACATAAGACAATTTATCAGATTTATACTATGCTTTTACTCACTCTAAAACCACCATCGAGTGTTTGTAATAACCTCCGATTGCGATCTAATGAGGGTTTTGGTCATATAATGTTGCTGAAGCATGCTATTTGTAGCCTTTTATATCAAGCTCATCGCTACACCTGCTTAGCATTTCTCATGTAAACACACTGTATTGTTATGAAAATAGGCAGAATCTCATGAAAATCGCATACTAATCATATACTGCCGTAATCGTGTGTTTATTAGCTTCATGTTTCATCCGTAGAAATGTTTTTCTTAGTTTCTTATGTACAGAACTGAACGCAGAAGGGAATGGACATTTGTCACAGGAGACAGGGCGAAATATGAACCCGTAAAATGATTGACAGATCATGGACTTCAGGACAGTGATCGCAGAAGAGAAATCAGACTGAGACAGCGCTAGAAGCAGCTCACGCTCATCAGTAAATCAGTGGAAAATGAATAGAAGTGATGATTCTGTCTGAGCAATGCGTTTTGAAATGAAAACGTACTAGTGTAAACATAGCCTAAAAGGTGTGGAAACTGAAAACTATTTGAACTTTATTAAAACTATTTGCACTGATTAATTGTGTTGGTTACATTTTGTTCCTTAGTGCTTTTTTGTTCCTTATAAAACCAAAGTTTGAGGTAATGTAATCTTGTTAAAACGGATTTCATAAAACTGGTATTGGAAAAAGTATCGTTCAGGAACTGGTATCGAAGTCAAGGTATCGGTATCGATAGCGAAACGTTTTGCACGAAGCCCAGCCTACACTGTACTGACGGACCTTTAGGGAAATGGCCATTTCAATATGATTATTTCCTAATTGAGCTTTTTTAAAATAATTTTATCATTATTAAATGCTATTGAATATTGAATATCTATATATATATATATATATATATATTTATTTAAAATACAATGTTTAATAAACCAATTTTTAATATTAAAATGATGAGAAATTGGTTTGAATTAATGATTCAATGACATTCATAAATACTTCACTTGTTTCATTTCTGAATGAATCAGTGTTTTTGAACGAATCTCTTGAATGAATGATTCAATGGCAAATAAATTGAAGTCACTTGTCAACACCTGGTGGCTAAACAATGTAATCGACACAGTTATTTGAAGCACCAGTTACTTTCAAAATTGTATTTGCTTTATTTTGATACCTACCATAGACGTCGATGTTTATATCTGAACTATAAACTTTCATCCCAGTATTTCTGTGATAATATGAATAATTGTAATACAGAAATAATACTTTGTGGTTGAAAAGACTGTTTGTGAAGCGGTTTCTTACCTAAACATGGTAACTGCTTTTTGTGTCAGCGGCAGCGCCAACACAGATTTGAATGTTCCAGTATGACTTTTCCCAAAGATTTAATAGACACAGGCGAATCGTTGTCATTTAGAAATGAGATCGTGATCTTTTAACGATTAATTGTGCAGCTCTATCACAAAGTCATACCAGTCTCCCACAGAGTATCCCACAGGTTTCCACTGCTCTTATGGTGTTGTTATTGGCCAATCGCAGAAATTTGCTGCAAAGCTCAGCAGGAACAGCAATCTGACGTAAACCATCAACCAATGTAGCTGAAACACAAAGAACAACTCCGTGACAACCTGATAACACAGAACTAGAGGCTGCTCTACGTCTAGTGTGGTTTGAGATCTAGCCGTACTGGTGTTGCTGAGGTGACCCGGTTTAAGCGAGCGGTCCACAGTCGGGGGTGCAGCCGAGCTGGGAGCTGACGGAGTGCTGTGATTGGCCGAGTGGTACTGTGGACTCTGAGGGGGAGTGGGGGACTCTAGGTAGGGCAAAGGGGGACCCTGGATCCCAGGGATGAGCAGTCCGTCGTCTTGGTGAGGCGCTGGTGTGTTGAACTCGTGCTGACGGTCCTGCTGCCGGATCATCTCCTCAAACCTGCTGAACTGCTCCTGCTCCAGTTGCCTCCGCTGCATGTTCGCCACACGGTGTCTCTCTGCCTCCAGCTCACGCTGCCGAGACAACTCCCGCTCCAGTGCTTGAGCTTCTGCACGCTGGCAGACGACAGAACCACACTCATAAGACTGACCAAGGTGAAAACGCCATGTGCATCTTTAACTTTGAAATGAATTACACCAAACACGTCAGTAATGCATATAGAAAATTACTATTAGACAAATACTATTTTGTAAAAGAAAAAAAGGTAAAAAAAATAAAATTAATAAATAAATAAATTTTTTTGTATTGTGACTCTCAATAGTCTCATTGGATATTCATTAAAGTAATACAGTATGTTTTGTTTAAAAAAAAATCATAAATATTTTTTTATTATTTCATAAGGCAGAGCAACAAATACTACATACATACATATATATGTTCATCATGGTAACTGGGGATTGGGAGGCTCTGGGGATTTTCGTGGTAATAAAAATATATTGTATATCTAGCATTATGGAATTACAATAACATTACTAGAATTTAGGGAAAAACTAATGTCTGAATGTATTACCGTTAAAAGAATTTGGGAAATGTGTTAAATTGTCATGGAAAACATGTGAGAATAAAAAAAAACACATGTTCTTGACAGGTTTCATCAGTTTCGCTTTAAAAAAAATGGATTTTGGCATTTTTTGGAAAAAAATGCCTCACCTTTTTGCTGATAAACTCAGCATATTCTTTCTCATATCTCCTCAGTAAATGCTTCTTCAGCTGCTCTGCTTGAGGAAAGGCGGTCTCCTTTAGCTTCTGTGTGAGGAACAACATCAAAACTGAGGCAACTAACATGGTATAATGATCATTCGAGATTACCGATCTAGCCGAGTTCACTAGACTACGTTACCCTTAAAGTCTCCTTCTTCTCAGGAATACCACACAGCTTATATTCCGGATGCTTGGGGAGCTTTTCGATGAAAAGCCTGGTGGGTTAAAAAGAACCAGAGTTAAACCTGTTGTAAGTAAACTGGACATTACCAATATTACTCACACATAACTGATGACTCCCATTTAAGTTAATGAGATACTCCACCCAGAAATGACCATTCTGTCATTACTTACTCACTCCCATGTTGTTCCCAACGCATTTGACTTTCTTTCTTTTGCGGAAAACACAAAGGAATGCATTCTGAAGAACGTTGGGAACCAAACATTAGAGCCAAAGCATCTTGTGTGTTCCACAGATGCAAGCAAGAAAGTCACACAGGTTTGAAACAACATGAAGGTCAGTAAATGATAAAAAAGAGCCTTTATTTTTTCAGTTGAAGTGTCCCTTTAAAATGCAACAGACTGAGCTAGAGCTGTGTTCAGGCCTTCTTACGTGATGTATTTGTTGTAGAGGACAAAGGCGTGCTCTGTGTTGCCCTCCTCGGCGTACACATGGGCCATGCGGATCACCTCCAAGCCCGAGCGGAAGTATCGGCGGAGGGGCACTGCCTCATTCATCTCCACAGCCATGCCCTTCTTGGTCAAGGCCCGCACCCGTTCATCCGGGGTCAAACTCACATCGGCGTGGTCCAACATCATGCGGCCAGCGTCCTCAGTCTACGCCTCCAACCCTGTGACACAGACAAAACTGCATTTCTCTTGCACTTGTGAATGAAAGAATTTAGTAGATGTACTATGCAACTACATCAACTTAATGAAGACACATTCGTTTACATAGACAAGTCTTAAAGGTACAGTAGCAAACTTCATAAGTGAGTATAATATTAACTACTAAGTAGTGAGCAAGTAATACTATTTACTGTGCTGGACCGAATAAAGTGTTACAGCTTCAAACACTTTTAAAAACTCACTTTACAATATTTTGCATCATATCGCAAAATAACCAACAGCTGGGGCCGCCTTTATTGATTTTCTTTTTTTTTTTAAATATGTGAACTGTTATGGTATGCATGATGATTATTCATGAATATGTGCAGCTAGCTGGCTAATGTTAGATAATGGAGTCTTACCGTGGTAATAATGACAGTCTCTGTCTTTCGGATCACAATCACATGAGCTGGGGAAACTCGTCCATCGCCTTTAACTGTATTTCACGGGAATAAAGGCGAGTGAAACGGCGTTATATGGCTCTGCCTCATCCTTCTCGCTGTAATCTCCTCCAGCACTCACTCACTCACTTCCGCGTTCAGTGTGACGCAAACTAACAGCCGCTCTCAGATCAGTCTGCGCTCACTCTGGTGCAGGGTTGCCAGGTCTTCACAATTAAACCCGCCCAGTGGGGGGTCCTCCGGTAAAAGTCCCGTTCCGGGGGGTAAAATACAAGTGTTTTTGGCGTTGTTACCTTAATACAATTCGCATTCCAGGGGCTAAATATCACGTTATTAGGGTCGTTTCAACCCGCGGCAACAGTGTTAAAAGCAGCCCGTTCCGCGTGAAAACCCCGGACCTGGCAACACAGCGGTGTTAATACAGCCGCTGCTGTTTCACGCTCACACTCACAGTCCGATCGATCAGATTCAAGGTGTGTCAGTTAATATGTGACTGATGAACTTTTTACTGTTTACTTAGTGTCATTAACCCAGGAAGCATTCTTAAATAAATCATTTCTGTTGTTGTTGTTATTAGTAGTAGTAGTAGTAGAATTAATCGACTTGTTGCTGTCGTTAAATAACAACAACAACATATTATGTTACAATGAATGTACTAATAAATGAGAAAATAATGCAAAATATAGACATTTTGATGGCGATCTCAGACTTGTAAGCCACACTGTAGTAAAAGTTACTATTTTATGACAGCAAGTAAGGTCTGTATTGCTGCACTGGATTCAGTTCAGATGTTTTTAATGATCAGATCCGGGTTTTTTTTATCAAATGACAGAATGCAGTTCATTACTAAACTATAGCACTTATTATATTTTAGTTTTTTTTTTTTAATGCTGACATTTAGTGCTCTTCAATTGGCGCGCTTTTTGTTGAGCCCTTCAAAGCTGATTTAGCAGATAAGATGCATTCATACGGTTTAGAACATCTTTAACGTAGGAACAAAAGCTTGCTGCTTCTTTTCTAGTCCACACCTGTAGAAATAACTTCATGTCCCATAAATGTGTGCGATCAGCTTCAAGTGGTACAGCAGCGCTCAGAACAATTCAAAACTCAATCATTCCCAATCTCCCATAAAACATCATTCAAGCAGCCAACATAAACTAATAATATCATGCATATCTTTTTCTTCTGTATTACACAATTTTGCCCAGCAATAAATTGAAAAAAGGAAAAAAAACAAAGAAAACCACGTAACTACCAAAAAAAGGCTCGGTAATTAAATAGAACGAGAGGTTACAGAACCAACGTCTACAGCGAATTTCAATTATGAGTTTGTAACGCTCTAAACCTAAATGAAGATCATCCCAGAAATTTTAGAGCTGCAATAGACATCGTCTTCAACATACCTGACATGCTATGGATGGATGAGAATTCTTTTTGTTGAGCCCTTCAAAGCTGATTTAGCAGATAAGATGCATTCATACGGTTTAGAACATCTTTAACGTAGGAACAAATGCTTGCTGCTTCTTTTCTAGTCCACACCTGTAGAAATAACTTCATGTCCCATAAATGTGTGCGATCAGCTTCAAGTGGTACAGCAGCGCTCAGAACAATTCAAAACTCAATCATTCCCAATCTCCCATAAAACATCATTCAAGCAGCCAACATAAACTAATAATATCATGCATATATTTTTCTTCTGTATTACACAATTTTGCCCAGCAATAAATTGAAAAAAGGAAAAAAAACAAAGAAAACCACGTAACTACCAAAAAAAGGCTTGGTAATTAAATAGAACGAGAGGTTACAGAACCAACGTCTACAGCGAATTTCTAAATGAAGAAACCTAAACCTCTAAACCTAAATGAAGATCATCCCAGAAATTTTAGAGCTGCAATAGACATCGTCTTCAACATACCTGACATGCTATGGATGGATGAGAATTTGTCATCATTAATATCGTTTTGGATGAATTAGTGACAGTTGCTGTGCAGTGTTTATGAGTGGTGATATATGCCTCATTATGGATAATTCAAGTTTCAAAATCAGTTCAAATATTTCGATTCCACCACCGCTGACTCGTCTGACCGGATTTTCTCACTGGAAAACAGAATACAGAACACAATATCATTTCATTTCAAATATAAGACAATTGATTGGTCTATACATTTCCACCGAGGCAGAAACTGTAACAATTTAATAAAGTGGCAATAGATGTTTTCTTTATTAGACGTTTTAAGGGTGTACTCGCACTAGGCACGGTTGCCTTGAACCGAGCCCGGGCGCGATTATCCCCCCTCCCCACTCCCCCGCTGGCCTGCACTCACACTTGCACTAAACTTTCCGGGCCGGAGCACGCTTACGTCATGCATGAGATAACGGAGAAAACCACTTTCGCTAATATTCTGCCGAATAATTAATAATTAATTTATAATTTATGCCGTGCATTGATTTTCACTTGTATGTATCTGAAAATTATTATGGAGACAGCTGAGGTTAATGAAATAATTTGCAGCTTTACTCGCAAACTACATTTCCAGTTCATCAATAAGGTAAGAACCAGAGCCATTATAAACCTAAATATACTTGATTGAATTAAATTTATTGAAAAGTGTAGTGTAGTAGTAGTAATAGAATATGTTTGCGGTCGTAATGATGACAGTAGCGCACACAAAATAGGATCTGTTCCGCGCTCACACTGCATGCGTACCTGCGCCCTGGGCAGGTCAGACTCGCGAGCAGGCGGGATTATGCAAATGTGTTACCCAGTGACGTATACCGGTAACAGGCAAAAGATTCGAAAATATGACGACTCGTTAAGGGTGACTCTTTTGAGAGACAATATCTTTATTTACTTTCGTGATTAACAACTTTGCAGATTGTTTTCATTTAAGGATAGCTACGCTATAAACTGCAAAAGAGATATTTTTCAAAAACCCATATGACCTGCTCTTTAAGCAATGAGAAGGGTTTGGCCTGATGGTGGAAAAGTGGCTATAGTTAGAAAAGCGAAATCAGTGTTGTTCTTATGATTTCAATCACGTACTATATTGCCGTTCCTAATTAGGTTACATTCAACAAAGAGCGAGGAGCTTTTTATTTACTTGCCATAGCCGAGTTTAACTCGCATTTGGGTTAATGATAAATAAAGAGTGTAAATGACAAAGACAAGGAAATGGCTTAAAACATTCGCTTCACAATATTTTTAAAACATTTATTAAAGGGGTCATATGATGCGATTTCAATTTTTCCTTTCTCTTTGGAGTGTTACAAGCTCTTGGTGCATAAAGAAGATCTGTAAAGTTGCAAAGACTAAAGTCTCAAATCCAAAGAGATATTCTTTATAAAAGTTAAGAGTTAACCACACCTACCTAAAACGGCTCGTTCTAACACGCCCCCACATATCTACATCACTATGTGGGAAGATTTGCATAACGCCCAAATGTTCACGCAAAGAAAGAAGGCATAACTTTTATTCTCTCTGTAGTATTGTTGACGCTGCAGCCATGTCCTGAAAACGCTGTGTGCTTGGTTATGAAAGCGAAACTACTTTGTTTGATATCCGCTTCGTCATGCCTGGAGCTGATCTGTGCTGGTCGCTGAGGAAATACATCAACTTTCACCGTGGACAAAGCGGAGTCCAGCCCGCCTCAGCTCACTCTATCCCAGCCTCAGCGCACGCTAAGCCGGGGCTTCCCCTCACGGTAGGCCGCTGTGTTTTTCGTTGCCACTGATGATTCAAATGCGAGTTTTGGGCAGTGTAGAGTAGCGCTTGTTGTTTGTCATTTCTCCGATCACAAATGTAGACAGGGTTTTATGTTTACGCGGCGCGATGCAATTCAACGCGTAAAAAGACAGTATAAGTCATTATAATCAGTAATTATGTCCCCACTGGATGCAACAAATGCCTAGTTTGTGTTTTTTGAACTTTAAACATTTCATTACACCAAATAATGTTTTTTTTGGCAGCATCATATGACCCCTTTAACATTAAGAATATTAGCATTATTTAAAATTCCACATTTTCGCAAAATTTCATGTGGTATAACCAAGTAAAAAGTGACATATAATCATAATAATGACATCTTTTCTTTGAACACCTTGAATATATGTGAGAATACATTTAAGTTTTTAAATATAACTTTTTTTTATCAGTCTTTTTACAAATAATAAAAGTTTTGGGGAGACCTTTTCATTAAAAGGTCACATAATCTGTGTACAAACGGACCCACTAACCTTGCGCTTGTTGTGATTTGCGATATACAGCACAGCCACCAGTATAACAGCACAGACCAGATAGGCAAAGAAGTGGCTGTTCTCTGCATTCTCTGATTGAACATTTTGCTTGCTATCGCCATTCTTTCCTGTTTTGCTGTTAGACGTATCCTGTTCATCTGAAGGTTCACCAGCAGCATGCTCAACAGCACCTTTACCTTCAGCCGTTTCAGTAAACTCTGTAGGGTTCTCAGGTGTGGTCATCCTCTCTACACTCTTGTCATCCTTTTCATCTCCACCTTCTTCAGAAAGTGCAGGGTTACTATTGTTATCAACCTCATTTTGGTCAGCTGTGGCTGGCTTTTCACCTTTTTTACCACTTGGTACATCTCCACCGTCTTTATGCTCCTCTTGACCCGTTTTATCATCTGTTGGGTTTTCTCCACCATCTCCATCTTCTTTATTTTGTTCCTCTGCGGTCGTCTTCTCTTTAACACTACCACCTGCTTTTGGTGCACCTACATCAGGTTTACCAGCGTCATCGTCTTTTTTATTTAGGTCAAGTGTGGGCGGCTTGTCTTCACCAGTTCCTTCATTGTTTGACACATCTGTATCTTTTGTAACAGTTTCCGGGATTGTGTTTTCATTATCTGCTGTATTGGGGTAAGGTAGGGTTTGTTTATTTCCATCTTTTGCAGCATTATTATCGCTATCAGGATTAGCTTTAATAATTTGAGGGGTTTTAACCACTTTATTACTGACAGATGTGGTCGTCTTTTCTTCATTTGGGGTTTCAACCACTGTGCTCACAGGATCATCAATCTTTGATGTGCTGGCGTCATTACTTTTTGGCCCATTTGCTGATGTGATCTGCAAAACAGCCGTATCTTCATCTGTGTCCGGTGGCTTAGGAGGTTCTCCTAGAGCGTTACCTGGCAATGCTTTGGAGCAAACTGGAAAATACCACAAAAATCACAATCAAATCTTGGGCATAACGCACAGTTTAAGCCTATAATATCATCAAAACACCAAATGAAGGAATATCTTTTGAAAGAATAGTATCCCATTTCTCCAGAAGAGCTCCTCAGACTTGCAGAATCAGTGCCAGAGCGCATCTCATTTCTTCTGGTGGCCCCAACACTTTACTAGGACACTTCATGTTGGTTTTCACTTTCATTTTTCATATGTCTGCATATTTGTACTGATTTAGCAAGATAATATCCAGTAAACAGGGAACACACACGCATATGTGGCAACGTGTAAACAAAGGCGACTTGAAGCAGGAAGTCACTCCTATTTAAGTACATTTCTGAAGCAGGAATGTGGTTCATCCACACACTCTTTACCACCTCGGCCCCTGTCACGCATTGTAAAAGTGGGGAAAGCGTCGCACTTTAGCTGAATAATTAGCCAACAACATGTAGAATAATAGTAGAGATTGTCTTTTCATTTCCAAATACAGTGCGCACGAGGGATTTAGATGTAAACACATAATATCGTCCCTCAGCCACACAAACCCCATCTAACAGTATAACTAGAGGAATACAGACTCACCTTGATGCAAGCAGAGGAACACAACGAGCAGCGCTGTTAAGCGAAGCATGGCTTCAGTCAGTGATACAGTGACACATGAGATTGATTCCGGTAACGTTACACTCTTCCGTGTTTACGCACGAGACCGCCGAGGTTTGATGTAACACGCGGACCGGACTCTCTGAGCTGTAACAGAGAATTTAGTATTTATTATTACCCTGCCCAAAAAGACCATAAACATTGCAGATAACATCTGAAGCAACGATTAATTTCCATACACATATCTTAAAAACTAATCCTGGTGCGCTTCAAATCGGGTGATTTAGGTCCAGGTTTCAGCTGTCAGTCAGTCAGTGATGGCGGCTCGAACACTTCCGGTGGCCTCAGCGCCTGACGCAGGCTTTTTTATTTGATTTTTTAAATATAATGCTTTATTATCAACAAGTAGCATGTACAGTGCCATATCTCACTATATAACAGAGGCTAGTGTTTTTATGTTGGTCTCTAGTACCATCTAAACCTTTATAAATTACGTTATATTGTAAATTATGAACAAGAGAACACAATTAAACCACACTGACAAACATAAATATACAGAAAATAACAGTGATGGACATTTTCTTGATAACTGAACATGGCAAATTAGATGAGAAAATAGGCTATCTATCTGATATGAGCGGGAATAAATGTGCTTAAAGGCCGTAGTTCACCCCAAAATTAAAACTGTCATAATTTACTCACCCTAAAGTTGTTCCAAACATGTATGAGTTTCTTTCATCTGTTGAAAACAAAGGAAGATATTTTGAATAATGAATAATAACTAAACAGTTTCAGCTCCACATTGACTTCCATTGGAAGCAGCCATACTATGGAAGTCAATGGGGGCCAACAATTGTCTGGACTTCTAAATTTCTCTTCTTGCTTTTTTTTTTTCAAATTCCTAAACATTATTTGAGATGTGACCAGCTGAGTTTAATTCCATCTCATGAGCTGATATGGAGGTAACTCTAACATTGCGAATGTCCTACTAATTCCAGCTATCTTCCACCAGAGGCCACCAGAGATTTCCCCAAACCTTCAACTGCACAGCCCCTCTCCTGCTGGGGCGCTCTCTTTCAGGATGAAAACCCCCACATCCGCAGCGAGCCACACGCCACTGAGTGCTTCCATGAGTATAACCATGACATGTGCTGGCAGAACAGGGAAGTCTATGGAGCGACTAACAAACGCTGGCCATTGCTTGTCTTTTTGCTTGTTTGCTTTTCTTTTGCTTGTTTTTGTTTTATTT
>NW_015506071.1:361074-372603 GCF_001515645.1 Sinocyclocheilus grahami
GCCACACAAACCCCATCTAACAGTATAACTAGAGGAATACAGACTCACCTTGATGCAAGCAGAGGAACACAACGAGCAGCGCTGTTAAGCGAAGCATGGCTTCAGTCAGTGATACAGTGACACATGAGATTGATTCCGGTAACGTTACACTCTTCCGTGTTTACGCACGAGACCGCCGAGGTTTGATGTAACACGCGGACCGGACTCTCTGAGCTGTAACAGAGAATTTAGTATTTATTATTACCCTGCCCAAAAATACCATAAACATTGCAGATAACATCTGAAGCAACGATTAATTTCCATACACATATCTTAAAAACTAATCCTGGTGCGCTTCAAATCGGGTGATTTAGGTCCAGGTTTCAGCTGTCAGTCAGTCAGTGATGGCGGCTCGAACACTTCCGGTGGCCTCAGCGCCTGACGCAGGCTTTTTTATTTGATTTTTTAAATATAATGCTTTATTATCAACAAGTAGCATGTACAGTGCCATATCTCACTATATAACAGAGGCTAGTGTTTTTATGTTGGTCTCTAGTACCATCTAAACCTTTATAAATTACGTTATATTGTAAATTATGAACAAGAGAACACAATTAAACCACACTGACAAACATAAATATACAGAAAATAACAGTGATGGACATTTTCTTGATAACTGAACATGGCAAATTAGATGAGAAAATAGGCTATCTATCTGATATGAGCGGGAATAAATGTACTTAAAGGCCGTAGTTCACCCCAAAATTAAAACTGTCATAATTTACTCACCCTAAAGTTGTTCCAAATCTGTATGAGTTTCTTTCATCTGTTGAAAACAAAGGAAGATATTTTGAATAATGAATAATAACTAAACAGTTTCAGCTCCACATTGACTTCCATTGGAAGCAGCCATACTATGGAAGTCAATGGGGGCCAACAATTGTTTGGACTTCTAAATTTCTCTTCTTGCTTTTTTTAATTTCAAATTCCTAAACATTATTTGAGATGTGACCAGCTGAGTTTAATTCCATCTCATGAGCTGATATGGAGGTAACTCTAACATTGCGAATGTCCTACTAATTCCAGCTATCTTCCACCAGAGGCCACCAGAGATTTCCCCAAACCTTCAACTGCACAGCCCCTCTCCTGCTGGGGCGCTCTCTTTCAGGATGAAAACACCCACATCCGCAGCGAGCCACACGCCACTGAGTGCTTCCATGAGTATAACCATGACATGTGCTGGCAGAACAGGGAAGTCTATGGAGCGACTAACAAACGCTGGCCATTGCTTGTCTTTTTGCTTGTTTGCTTTTCTTTTGCTTGTTTTTGTTTTATTTTGTTTTGTTTGTTTATGTATTGTTTTCTTTTTTCTTTTTCTGTTTTTTGTTTATTTTTTTGCTTGGTTTTGTTTAGTGTTTTCTTTTCTTTTGCTTGTTTTTGTTTTATTTAGTTTTGTTTGTTTTTGTGTATTGTTTTTTGTTTGTTTTCTTTTTTCTTTTTCTTTTTATGTTTTTTTTTGCTTGGTTTTGTTTAGTGTTTTCTTTTCTTTTGCTTGTTTTTGTTTTATTTAGTTTTGTTTGTTTTTGTGTATTGTTTTTTGTTTGTTTTCTTTTTTCTTTTTCTTTTTATGTTTTTTTTTGCTTGGTTTTGTTTAGTGTTTTCTTTTCTTTTGCTTGTTTTTGTTTTATTTAGTTTTGTTTGTTTTTGTGTATTGTTTTTTGTTTGTTTTCTTTTTTCTTTTTCTTTTTATGTTTTTTTTTGCTTGGTTTTGTTTAGTGTTATCTTTTTGCTTGTTTTAGTTTTATTTAGTTTTGTTTGGTTTTTGTGTATTGTTTGTTTGTTTGTTTGTTTTTTTTCTTTTTATGTAAATTTTTTTTCTTGGTTTTGTTTAGTGCTTTTTTTTCTCCTTTGCTTGTTTTGTTTGGTTTTTGTGTATTGTTTTCTGTTTGTTTTCTTTTTTCTTTTTCTTTTTGTTTATTTTTTTTGCTTGGTTTTGTTTAGTGTTTTTGTTTAGTGTTTTCTTTTCTTTTGCTTGTTTTTGTTTTATTTAGTTTTGTTTGGTTTTTGTGTATTGTTTGTTTGTTTGTTTGTTTTTTTCTTTTTATGTAAATTTTTTTTTCTTGGTTTTGTTTAGTGCTTTTTTTTCTCCTTTGCTTGTTTGTTTTATTTAGTTTTGTTTGTTTTTGTGTATTGTTTTCTGTTTGTTTTCTTTTTTCTTTTTCTTTTTATGTTTTTTTTTGCTTGGTTTTGTTTAGTGTTATCTTTTTGCTTGTTTTAGTTTTATTTAGTTTTGTTTGGTTTTTGTGTATTGTTTTCTGTTTGTTTTCTTTTTTCTTTTTCTTTTTCTATTTTTTTTTTTGCTTGGTTTTGTTTAGTGTTATCTTTTTGCTTGTTTTTGTTTTATTTAGTTTTGTTTGGTTTTTGTGTATTGTTTGTTTGTTTGTTTGTTTTTTTTCTTTTTATGTAAATTTTTTTTCTTGGTTTTGTTTAGTGCTTTTTTTTCTCCTTTGCTTGTTTTGTTTGGTTTTTGTGTATTGTTTTCTGTTTGTTTTCTTTTTTCTTTTTCTTTTTATGTTTTTTTTTGCTTGGTTTTGTTTAGTGTTTTCTTTTTGCTTGTTTTTTTTTTTAGTTAGTTTTGTTTGGTTTTTGTGTATTGTTTTCTGTTTGTTTTCTTTTTTCTTTTTATGTAAATTTTTTTTTCTTGGTTTTGTTTAGTGCTTTTTTTTCTCCTTTGCTTGTTTGTTTTATTGAGTTTTGTTTGTTTTTGTGTATTGTTTTTTGTTTGTTTTTATTTTTTATGTTTTTTTTTGCTTGGTTTTGTTTAGTGTTTTCTTTGTGCTTGTTTTTTTTTTTTATTTAGTTTTGTTTGGTTTTTGTGTATTGTTTGTTTGTTTGTTTTTTTTCTTTTTATGTAAATTTTTTTTTCTTGGTTTTGTTTAGTGTTTTCTTTTTGCTTGTTTTTTTTTTTAGTTAGTTTTGTTTGGTTTTTGTGTATTGTTTTCTGTTTGTTTTCTTTTTTCTTTTTATGTAAATTTTTTTTTCTTGGTTTTGTTTAGTGCTTTTTTTTCTCCTTTGCTTGTTTGTTTTATTTAGTTTTGTTTGTTTTTGTGTATTGTTTTCTGTTTGTTTTCTTTTTTCTTTTTCTTTTTGTTTATTTTTTTTGCTTGGTTTTGTTTAGTGTTTTCTTTTCTTTTGCTTGTTTTTGTTTTATTTAGTTTTGTTTGGTTTTTGTGTATTGTTCTTTTTATGTTTATTTTTTTGCTTGGTTTTGTTTAATGTTTTTGTTTAGTGTTTTTGTTACAACTATTCACACAGCATATAGTTTCTAGCTTCGTTATCATTATCACAGCCAGGTAATATGGACATTAGTGCTTTCTGCATGTCACCTATAGTGAGGTTTAAAAGACAAAAATCGCACCAAATCAATATAAATATTATATTAATTATTATTTCTACATGATTTTTTTTATACAACATTTAGATATTAGATTCAATATTAGTTTTACATTTAAACTGCATGCTAAATTAACAAATTACATTTAAAATGGTGCCAAATGTGGAAAAATCAGACATTCGTTGATGGAGCGCTGTTTCAAGTAATTTTTTTTAAGTAACTAATAATTATTCAAATACATATTTAAAATAATTATATTATTAATTATATCAAAACAATTATTTAATAATTGAAAAATAATATTAAAATGAATATTGTTGAGAAAGGAGGTGCAATTAGAGTCTGGACTGTAAAGGGCAGTGTAAGACCATGAATTTGTCAAAAGCCTTTCGTTCACTGAACTAAAATATTGTCTAAATTACATCACCAATTCAGCTTTTTTTTCCCCAATGCAGCTCTCCCATTTCCTCTTTCTCTAACTCTTAAGAATATGACTCTTTCAATTAGGCTGTATTAAACTTCAAATGCATCAAGAAATATGAATGTGATCAGTCAGTTATTTTTAATTAACATCTCGTTCATCACTAAAGTGAACACAATGTTAGAGAGAGAGTGAAATGATTTTTAAAACTGTTTGAAGTTCAGCTCAGAACTCAGAGCATGCATTGCTAGGACTCTCTAGAGACGGACTCGAGCTCCTCCTGCAGGAGCAGAGAACAGAACAGACTCTGAATGAGCAGACCGAGGGCCAGACTCGCACAAAACACCACGCCAAATTCACAAATATGGCTTGAACGTGTTCCTGAGGAGAACACAAACCCAGAAGACTGAATGTTAGAAAGCAGAGCGGTCCAGCAGATTTAGAATGCTTTCTAGTGTCTCTTTCACAGCAGATGTCCTCTTTAATTTTAATAACAAAACTCAATGCTTTATGTTTCTCCAAGTCTTATGTCTGGGTTCTTAAAGGAATAGTTTAGTCAAAATGAAACTTCTCTCATGCAGTTCCAAACCCGTATGTCTCTCTGCCTTCTGTGGAACACAAAGATGTTGCTGATTTTTCATGTTTTGATTTCATTTAATGGGAAAGCGCAGCATTTTCTTTTGTGCTCCACACCGAAAGTCATACGGGTTTGTTACAACATGAGGGTGAGTAAATGACTTCTCTTTTTTTGGCAAAAACTGACTCCCACCAAACATAAACGCCTTTGTTTTTTGTCAGACCACGTGCGTGAGATTATCTTTCCGATGTAAATATGTTCTACAGCAAAACAATTCGCCTAATCTTTATCTTGTATGACCTTAACGACTGTCATGAATAATTTGTCACAGCGAACAAAGATCTTGCACAACATGCAAATCATGTTAATGTTAATCAGTGTTTTACTCCTCAGCTGGAGACAAAACCCCTGCAGCCTCTAATACTCCACCAGGCCTAATCGTAGTCCTGACATTCAGTACTGAATATGATCCCTCTTACTCTTCATCTGAGTTTCCTTCTTTAAGGTCAAATGTTCATAAATAAAACATTAAGAGGCGGTCTTGGGCGCGCGGCCAGGTGATACCTGTCTTCACGAGGAGCTGCCAGCTGACACACTGTCAAATGTAATGAGAGTGTTGATCAAACAATCAATGAATATGTTAGCAGGAATGCACGTACTGTAACTGTCCATCACTGCACATGGCAAGAGACGTTGCTGTTACCTTCAGGTGGAACAACCTATGGAAAGGGCCAGTCATACATGCTGTTCTCACTGTGACCTCCTTCATTTGGAGGAGTGAGTCTTTAATAATCTGATGTGGCCAGTTGGAGACAGCAGGAGACCTTCTCCTTTGTGAAGTAACCTACAGGTGGAACAACTAATGGAAAGGATTTTAAGGCTAAGAAAGCCCAAATATAATTGTCCACTTACTAGTGGAGACCCCGTTCCAAAATTATAAAAGCAGCTCTATATTTTCATTTATAAAACCTCATTTGAGTGAGAAAAATATTGTTTGTTATTACAGAGATTAAATGTTTTTCTTTCATTATTATTAGGGCTGGGTAAAAAATATGGATATCTCGATATTAATCGATTCTCATTTTTACGGAACGATATCGATTCTTAAATCCCAAGAATTGATTAATCTAGCATGTTTTTTTTAATTAATGAACGGAATTTTTAAGAGCACTTCCGATCCAATATATCCCAATAAGCATTGTGCTTTGGTACTTTTAATATGAAACAAAGTCTCAGATTTCAAATTCTGTCCATTGTATTGCAGTATTCAAACAATAAATGCCATTTTGGCGCTGTTTAATGTTGAGTGACAGACCGCTGTAGCACCTCAGTGAACTGATCACCTCCTCCACATTAATACCAGCTTCAGCACAAAATAAACATGACTAAACATCCGAAGAAAGAGTACAACTTAACAATCTGTATCCTGTCTCATGTTAATCTCTCAATCAGTGTTTCAGCCGCACATAGACGTCAACATGACGGCTTGTAAACAAACAATGTCACATAACGTCACATTTACCTCAGAAAAACATATTCGGTGACCATAAACTCATTAGTCAGATAGAAAAATAAACTGTAGTTTCTAAGTTGTAAGTAATTAACATTTTTTAACAGTCATACAGGAATATAAAAAAAACAATAAAAATGACAAAACAACAAAAAAAACCTAAAACTTTAAAATGAAACTGAAAGCAAAACATAACCATATGAAATAATACAAAATATTAAAAACTATAACAATATCTCAGTGGTATTAAAATAGCACTGATTCAGATGTATTTGTAAAGTGTTTTTCACTGTAAATATTGTTCTAAAGCAGTGCTATAAAATGATTGACTGATGTTTGTCTGCGTGTGTGTTAACACATTGACAGGCCTAAAATAAAATTTTGTAAAAATCTGAAACCCCAGTAGATTCTTATTATATATAGTTCATATACACAACCAGTCAAATGTTTGAACACACTCGACTGAATTTATGTTTCTCATGAGCTTAAATACTTGTGATAAGGCTTCAGCTTAAATGTATGCAATGTAATTTGTTATTATACATATCTTTTTTTAAACGAGTGAGTCTGCAAGCATGCAGCATATATGTTATCATATATCTTTCAACATTGTGTGAAAAGCATCCCAGGATGCAACTCAAATAAGAGAGGTTTGATGTGTTTATCTAAAATCATTAACATTTTAAACTTCTTTATTCATATGACGAAAGAAAATGTGTGTTTGGAGGTCTCTTCTGAATCCAGACCACGGCTCTGAGCTGAGTAAAGACTAGATATAAACTGTCTGTGAACTTGACATTACTCTTCCTGTGCACCGTTTCTATGAAGCGTCAAGTTCAAGCATTCAGTCCTGAAATAGAGTCATGTTTTCAGCTTCGCTTTATAGAACATTATCGATGAAGCCATGAAAGGCTACAGAACCTGAAGTCTTATTCATGTTCGGTCTTCAGTTCCTGTCATGACACAATACAACCGTTTTCATCAATCACAAATCCGTCTCAGATTCTTACATCCATAACAGCCACATCTGAATCGACTGGTCAGTTAACCAGCGAACTGAAAATGACGTTGTTCCTCCTCTTTCAGAGGCTGACAATCAGGCCGTGGTCTATTAATTTGGCTTTGCACTCAAGCTGATTTATGTATTCTTTTGTCTTAATATTGATTGTCGGAGTAGAGGAATGTAAACACAATGTCAAGTGATTCAGACACATCAAAGGCCGAACCTGGCACGAATTCAAGATCAAAGCCGGGCCCACCGGCAGACGCTTGGCCAGGGGCCAGTGCGCTCTAATGAGCTGAATTAACATACTAATTCTGACCTTGTGAGGAGCAGACAGATGTCTCTTATGAGAGAGAGAGAGTTCAGTGCACACTTCTTTGTTCAGTACACACATTTAAAGAGGAAGGTCTCCTGCTGTCTCCTGCCAGCCGCATCTGATTATTAAAGACGCAATCCTTCAAATGAAAGAGATCACAGATGTGTGAGGGGCTAAATGTTAGGCAATGTATGATTTAAAAAAAATTCAATAAATCATAGCATGTTATTTACCAAAAACATTTGTCAATAGAAGAGTTAAACAAGTGTATACATGATATATATATATACATACATACATAAAACTCAAATCAAATAATCCTAAAAAAAAATGTATAATGGTTTCTACAAAAATTTGAAGCCACACAATTGTTTTCAACATTGATAATAATAAATGTTTCTTGAGCAGCAAATCAACATATTAGAATGATTTAAAATAATATATAAATATCATTTTAAAATACATTCAAATAGAAAACAGCTATTTTGAATTGCAATAAGATTTCACAATATTACCGTTTTACTGTATTTCTGATCAGCTGCAACTTTTTTTTTACATTTTTAAACTAGAATAAAATATTTGATTGAATAATTAAATGGATTTGTATATTTAATTATAAAGGATTTAAATTGAATATAATTTCAGAAAGAAAGAAATATACTATTATTATATAAATCTATTTAAATTATTGGATTTTTTAAAAATAAAATGTTTGGGTTTACATCTTTAAACATTTTAGAATAAAAGGTTTTATTTTATAACTAAACACATTTATATATTTAATTATAATCATGTAATTCAAACGTAAAAATATTATTAATAATAATAATATTAAATATAATTTTAGAATTAAATAAATAATGAAATACGCATTTTTATGCGTATTTCAATTATTAGCACAATAAAAAAAATGAAATTTTACAGTTAAAATGATAAAACCACAAATACCATTTCTGCTTAAAATAAAGGTGTGTTCGAGATAGAGTAGAAGATATTTTATAATAAAATGCTAATGCAACGAAGTGCAACACAATTAAATAATATCTGAACTCATCAGGTATACACAAAATAGTGCTGTGCCTGCAGCTCCACTGGAGTTAACGAGCACTTTTCCAAGAATTGACTTGGAGAAAACAAGCTTGGGAGAATAATCACAGATATCTTTCTCCAGCCAATCTCTCTAACAGGCCAGTCATATTAAAGTCACTCAGCCCGGCTCGCTGTGTGAGCGCTCTGTGTGTGTGTGTGTGTGTGTGTGTGTGTGTGTGTGTGTCAGTGGGCGTATGGAGAATAGGCCAGCGCATCAGAGTCCTAGCCTTCTCTGTTGTCTGACAACTCATTACCTTTAATTTGGTTGATGGGTCTAGAGCTAAGGGTACACACGGGGCCCCAGAGAGCATTGCAGGGCCCGGGATGATGCAAGGCATATTTCTCGCTTCTCTAATGACTGCCGAGCAAAATAAAATATAAGCTTTTGTGTGCATGTGACTGACAGGTCTGTACCTCACCTGAGGGCAGAGAGGGAAATGAGCACTCAACGTGTGTCAACCTGTCTGTCTGCATGCTCACACACACACACACACACACACACACACTCGCACACGCTGCGTGTCACACAGATAGATCTGACAGAGGGGGCAGTGCAACCGTATGCTGTTAAAACCGCTCATAGTTGAATCATATGGGAACCAGCACACACTGTAAGACATCATTAAGCAATCAGTGATAATGATGCCTTGCATTTCCTCATACTTGACTTGATTGGCTGTTGCAGGCAGTGTGAGGTGTGAGGTGTGTCGTTTACAGCTCTGGATGGAGCGGCTCGGAATCTTATTATGGCACATTATTGCAGTGAACACACACAGATATGTTCATGGGAGCGTGGCTGTATACCGCCGTTGAGGTCTTGTTTTTTCCCCCAAGGTGTATATAATAGAGATTGTGAAATAACTGCATGTTATTAAGTCAAGTTTGGTGCTGCAATGTAAAAAAAAAAAAAAAAAATTATCACAACTTTTTATCTCACAATGTCAGAATTGTGGGAATGTGGGAATCTGAATTTGCAATTATCTTCTTCTTCTTATTATTATTATTATTCTATGGTGGAAAAAATAGAATAGCAAGATATAAACCCATTAAGGAAAAAGTCAAAATTGTGAGATGTAGAATCAGGATTCTGAGAAACAAGTCAGAAGTTGCAGTTGCATTTTTTTATGTTTCATTCTGTGGTAGGGGGGAAAACTGAATTGCGAGATATAGACTCAGAATTTCAAGAACAGTCAGAATTGCGAAATGTAAACTCAGAATTCAGAATAAAAATTGTGAGATATAAACTCAAAAATACCAAATTGTGAGAAAAAAGTCAGAATTTGGGAAAAAATAAATAAATAATAATAATCGCAATTACCCTTTACATTTGTATTCTGTGGCAGAAAAAAAAAAACAGAACTGCAAGATATAAACTCTATAAAAATTCTAAATTGGAGATAAGATGATGATTGATAATGATTGAGATGACCAATCAAATCTTAGCAGGGTTGCCAAGTCCACATGTTTGGGCTACTTTTAAACTGTTGCCTCATGTTGATTTCTCCCTGCTGGTTACAGGTTTGACATATTGCATAAATTATATTTGACTGAAATGCTTGTATTTGCTCTAAAAAATGCTGGGTTGTTTCAACCCAACTTTGGGTCAAATATGGACTAACCCAACCGTTGGGTTCCATTTTTAAATTACATTTTTGACCCAAAGTTGGGTTGAAACAACCCAGACTTTTTTCGAGTGTTGAAATATTTCATATTCCGCTAGCGATAAAGCTGTGCAAGATAGTACGTTTTGTGAAGGAGGGCTACTGGTATGGGGGCCTTTGCGCTGTGTTCAGTTTGCATAACAGTGACTGTAAAATGTTTATTTTAGGTATGGAAATATATTTTGAGTTTGATATTTGGTATATGGTCATTGGGCTGCTATTGAGCTAATTTTGTTATGCAAGCCTGGTTCACTGAGGCTGCTGACAGAGAATTTCTTGACAGCTGTTTTACGAGAAAAGCGTTAAACGACCAACGGCAATAATCAGGGATGCAGATAAATGTCTAATTTCTCTATTTTGAACTGAAAATATATAATTCACGTGGTTGGTGTAATGTAATTCGCGAGCAAGCTTAATTTTGGGACCATGGTTGGTATTGTGCGTCCCTGACTCTGAGGCCTCGCGTTTGTTGAAATGTCAATTTTATGAGCGGGATTCCTTGGACTTGGCGATTTAAGTGTCAGGGTCTAATCAGGGTCTCAGCGCACAGACACGGCGGTTTTTGGAGGCTCGGACACCCGTCAGGAATAGGGAGGTCTGTGGAGGGTGTCTCCTCCGCCCCGTTTCTCAGCTGAACCGTTCTTGGCATCTCTGCCCGTTTCTAAAGTCCCTAAAAAGCAGAGGACTCCACCTTGTGTATTTTTCACTAATTGAAAAGCCTAATGAGCTCCCTGGAGCTCCATCCTATTACCACACACTTAATTACAGCGCCAGCAGCAGCTCGCCAAGCCACAAATAAAGACGCAACGCGAGAAGTGAGAGGAAAAGAGAAGGCAGGGTTTGACCTGCTTTTTGTCGTTGTTTTGGGACTTTGCATTCCAGGAAGGAGCAGATGTCTATTTTTTTTTATTTTTTTTAACCGTGTTTATTTTTGGCAGAATTTTGAGTTGCTCTGGCTCATCTGTTTATTTTCCAGTGCGGTTTGCCTAAATTCCACCTATTAAAGATTTAACTCGAATTCCTCTTATAGCAGCAGGGTTTCTCGAGAAGATTATTATGCTATCATTTTGTGCTCTAGATGTTGTTTTTAGAGGAGTATTACAAAATCCCTGCATCTTGAGGTAGGCTAACATTGTGGCGTTTCCCACGAATACATTTGTGCAAAACAATGTAGCCTACTTGCTCCTTCACTTATTGGAAGAAATTCATCTTATTAGAATCTTATTAGGAAATTTCAGTTGTTAGAACTAATCACATTTTTTTTTAAATTATTTATTATTTATCTAATGAACTAAAAAACCATAACACATTAAAATGTTATTTTTTTGGCCTGTCTATTTGGAAAGTTTTGACCTCCTTTTGACTGTATCCCACATTTAAAACCATTCAATGGCGTTGAACTGATATTCAGTTAATAGTATTTTAAATTAACATTTAAATTACCAAAACAATATTCAGCAGTCTCCCACATTTCGCATACAACAAAACATGATTAATTATGGTGAGAAGACAATTAACATACATTTTTAGACAAAAACTGAAATGTTGGCTGCATCAAAGATTCTTATAAAACGTATTA